>NW_019154090.1:4571230-4573821 GCF_002288905.1 Enhydra lutris kenyoni | reverse complement strand
AGAGAGAAGCCCCAGAGCACAGGAGAAAAGCAGGCTGTGAACCAGGATGTAGGGTCTCACCAGACATGGAGTCTGCCAGTGCTTTGGTCTTGGACTTCCTGGTCTCCCGAACCATGAGAAATAGATGCTGTTACTTAAGCTATCCATTCCATGGCATTTTGTTACAGCAGCCTGAATGGGCTAAGACAATAAGTAAAAAAGCACACATCATGGTAAAACTGCACAACCCCAGGATAGGTGGGAAAACAGATCATCCTTGAAGGGATGATGGGGAGATTGTCGTCTGAAATCTCTAGTAACAACGGTAGCTGGAAATGAGTGAATGGGTATCTTTGGGGTGTTGAGAGAGAACTGTCAGCTTTAGTAAACTAGCCAAAATATCTTCCAAGAACAAGGGCAAAATAAAGTCATTTTCAGATTAACAAAAACTGAGAGAGTTTGGCCCAGCAAACCCTCAATGAAATAGAATTTAAAGAATGTACACATTCTTCAGGCACACGGAATGTGATCCTAGTTGTTAAGTTCTGAGATGCAAGGAGAAAAGATGGGCAAAGAAATTGGTAACTGTGTGGTTGCATCTAAACTAACATCAATCATATAAAACAATACAACAATGACTCATGAGATGAAAAGATTAAACCTGAAATACACCATAATTAAGGCATATGATTTGGGGGATGGGTGTTTAGAGATAAAGAGTCCCAAAGTCCTTGTATTTTAAGGAAGCATGGTAAAGACATTTTAAAAATTGGACTTTCATAAGTACATCACAATTTCTATGGTAATCATGAAAACAACAGAGATGGTGTATGAGAGGAAGAAAAGAGAATGAGGGGAAAGAAATCAGCCCTAAGGAAGAAAGGTGAGGAAAAAGGAAAAAAAAAAAAAAAAAGACATGGCAAATAGCACAAAAAAAGGTGGTAGAAATAAATGCAGACATATTAGTAAATATAATAAGTGTAAATGTACCAAATGCTCTAGCTAAAAGACAAAGATTATCTTTAAGAAAACTTATTCATTATGAAAAAATTCAAGCATACTGAAAAGTAGAAAGAATAGGACAAAGAATACCCAGATGCCAACCACAGTAGAGTCAACATTAACTACCCGCTGTTTGTTTTCTCTCTATAGATGTGTAGGAGATGATTAGAGCACATGTAATTTTAAAAGATTTATTTATTTATTTGAAGGAAAGAGAGAGAGAGCAAGCGAGAGCGCGCAAACTGGCAAACACACACTAGGTGGGGGGAGGCACAAGGGAGTTTTAAACAGACTCTGTGTGAGCGGGGGCTCCGTGTCATGACTCTGAGATACCACCTGCGCTGAAATCAAGAGTTGGTAACTTCACCGCTGAGCCACCCAGACTCCTCTTAATAATACATACTTTACAAACATTACATAATGACATACTATTTAAGCAGCAATAATGATGTAATGTTCACTTCGGAGGCCAAGCAGATTTGGGTTCCCAGCAATTTTTAATTACAGTTTATTTGTGTGGTTATTTTTTCAGAGGCTGGATCTCCAGCAGGCTCTAGTGAGAGGATCGGAACCAGGTCCATTTCTCTGATCATTGTATTTGTAAATGTTTGTTGCGTGGATGATAAAGGATGCAGCATAGTGCTTGCTACATAGTAAACATTTGATAAAGAGTAGCTTTCATTACATTCGACGGTGCTATTAGTGAAAGCGTTCAGCAGAGTGGCACAAAAGCAGCAAGAAATAATTGGTAGCTTCCTGTGTATTTATTGTTTGCCACACGTCACGTTGCCTAGCACACCATTCACTTATAAACATGCTTATGATAAAACTTTATCATTCACAGTCTCTGCCAGTGCCTGGCACTACATAAGCAAGGGCAAAGTGGAATTTTCTTGTTTTTATTATTATTGACTAAAGCACTTTAACAACGGCTGGCCCCCATGGGCCCTGAGTAAATAACCTTCGCGACGACTGTCCTCGCTTCTGAGCATCCCGGACGGCCCCGCCTCCAGACCTGCACGACACTCCGCCCCCTGCCACCCGGTAGCCCCGCCCTTCGGCCCGCGCCGCGCCTGCGCAGAGCTCCGGGAAGGAGCTCCGCGCGCAGCTTCCCGCCGCCCGAGCGCGCGCAGGACCGAGCCGGCCAGCCCGCTGCGTGCGTGCGTGCGTGCGTGCGTCGCTGCGTGCGTGCGTGCCGTGCGCTCGCCGGGCACCGCGGCCTCGCCCTCGCCCTCCGCCCCTGCGCCTGCACCGCGTAGGCCGCCCCCCCCCCCCCCCCCGCGCGCACACCGTAGACGACCCCCGCCCGCGTCCCGGCCGGCCCCCCCCTTTCTAGATTTAAAGGGGGCGTAGCATTAACGCCTCCTGCCTCAGGTGACCTCTCAGGGGGTCCCCCGGCAGAGGTGCTCCACCGCTGAGGAACATGGCGAAGGTGGAGCAGGTCCTGAGCCTCGAGCCGCAGCACGAGCTCAAATTCCGAGGTAAGCCGGAGGCCCGCCATGTTCGGCCGCGGGCCCGGCCCGGTCGCCCCGCGCCCCCGCCCGCGCTCGCAGGCACCGGCGGCGCGGCGGTGACGTGGGTGCCCGCCCGGCCCGCGGTCCCCGCCCCGC
>NW_019154090.1:4554073-4568230 GCF_002288905.1 Enhydra lutris kenyoni | reverse complement strand
CCTCGGGCCGAGCTCACGCCGCCCTCCGCGGGGACGCCCCGGGGCCGCCTCCTCCGGGCGGCGGATGCCTGCAGTCGTCCGCCGTCACACCTGTGTTACGCGGCGGCGGGGCACTCACGCCACTCAAAGGACCGTTTTACGCACTTGTTTACTGCGTTCCTGCAGGAGAAGGGAAGCTCCATGAGGACAGGACCTGGCGGTTGGTCTGCCGGGTGCCCAGCACACTTCAGGAGCCCAGTGAACATCTGCTGCACAAGCGAATGGAAGCGCTCCCCCAGCTGTGATGGGACAGGGCTTTGCTTGCCTTCTGCTGGCCTCCTGCTGCCCGTGGCCCACTTTTGTGCGGCTGGGGCATGCGGGGGGCCGCCGGGGCGGAGGTCCTTCCCCCTGCCAGAGCAGCCTGGACCCAGAGTCAGGGCAGGCCCAGTGCGCCACGTGTGCTGGTGGCAAGCCAGGGCCCTCCGGGAAGTGCAGTTTTATACTTTTTATGGTTTTCTCCCCTGCTTTCCCCACTGAAGTGCCAGCGTCAAAGGGCAGTGGGGACCATGTCAGACTTTCCCAGTCCTTTAAAAACGTGTTGAGTAACCGTGTAGTAGATATGTGCTTGGCACTGGAGAGACAAGGAATGACCAAGAGACAAGTCCCCTGGCATCATAGAGCTTACCTTCTCCTGGGGGAGGCTGGGTGGGGGGCAGATCAGCAAACGAGAATATTTCAGGTAGTGGTAAGTTCAGTGAAGGAAATACAACAGCTGATGTGATGAGAGTATTCTTAATGTGGGATGGCCGGGTCTGCAGGGACCGCGGGCGCTCGGCCCTCAGCAGGTGCTCGGTAGATGTCTGTGGGATGAGTGCTGGCCAGAGTTTATATGTATTGGCAGGAGGTAGTATAGGGTAACTTACCCAAAGTTATCCAGTTGGCAACGTGGCACATTTGAACTCAGACTTTAGGGCTCACACTCTTTAACAGTTATGCTGTCTGACCCCTGGGACATAATCCAGAACTGTGGCTGTCACTTTGCCTCCTGAAATAACAATGTGAAATGCTTCCAAAGGGTATAAAGAACTAAAGGTTTTCCAGTTAAAATAAAACAAACAAAAAAACCCCACAGATCTAACCAGATTGTAGTTCTATGACAGTACTTTGGCTTGGGTGATGTTCTCATGGCCTTCTCGTAGAGCAGCCAGCCTGGGAAAGGAATCCAGGTAGCAAAAGTGAGGGTGGAGGGCGACGGTTTCCACTTGAATTGCCCCAAGTTCTCTACCCCAGAAGCATGGTTGAGCTACTCCTGAGTACTGGCAACTTTCATTCATTTAGTTCACAAACATTTACTGAGTGCTTGTTCCACGTGTCTGATACTAGGGAAGACGGATTACATTCTCCCTCAACCCCCCACCCCAGAACTTAAGTCTCGGGAAGGAGGCATATGACAGAATCATCCAGGACAGTACAATGATAGAGGGTAATCACAGTGTTTGGAGAGCAGTAAGAAGGTCAGTTCCTATAAAGGTGTCATTTGAGCTGAGTTTAAAAGTCAAAGGAAACGGACTAAAAGAAGAAATGCTGGGGAGTATGTCAGGCAGAGGAAATCCCACAGATAGAGGCAAGAAGACTGAGATGACTGGGCCCCTTTGGGGCGCCACTAGGAGTTCTGAATGACAGCAGCAAAGAGCGTTGGTTAGGGTTGCAAGGCGAGGTAGGAGATGAGGCCGGCTAGAAGATAGGAGTAAGATCCAAGGCCTTCTGTGCACAGACACAACCAATATCCAAGTTCAAATTGTGTTTCTTTTCCTTAGCTAGTCTTTCCTTGATTGATACCCACTACCCCACCCACCCCCCAGTACATACACTCCTCTAATATTTTATGGGAAGAGGTACTGATTTGAGAAAACTAAAGTGTTTGTACCAGTTCTTTCACGTAAGGATGTTTGACTTAGGGCTGACAGCTTCACTCCTCAAGGTCGGGTCATTCTTCAGTCCATGGGGATGGAACTTGCATCTGCCTTGGCCCCTGTAGGAAGTTTTGTAGGAGTGATACTGTGGCTGTTCAGCAGCTTTGTAAATGCACAGTGTTATACAGAAATTGGTGGTTGTATTTAGACAGCTGGTTTCATCATTTCAGCTCCTTTACCTGAGGGGTAAAGCAGAGAACTGTGATCTTGCTGTCACTGGGTTGGCCAAAGTAATGATGGCCAAAGTCACTGGATATTTTTGCTAGGAAAGTGGTCCAAGAGAAGTCATGGTGTCAAATTGTTGAAAGCTGTTGGCTCCTGACTTGAGAAGAGGCCTCTGCAGGCATATGTAAACTGCTTTATGAGATTGGTTTATTTGTTTCAAACTGAGCACTAAGACAAAGGAGAATAGAGGCTCAGTACTCTCGCTTGCTGTGTAGAGTTCATTCATTTTAGGATGAGAGCTGCCACGTTTAAGTGATCTCTTCCAAGTTACTCAGGGTGATGACTCTGACTTCAGGTGCTTCACTTAGACGAACCAAACCTGTGAGCTAACTTGGTAAGAAGGCAATAATTAAAGTGTCTAAAATAATGCAACTTACCATCCAAAGGAAAAAACTTAATTATCTTTTAAAGGGAAAAAAAGAAGCATCTTTTAAATGCAGCTAAAGATGATATGGGGTTATATATGTTGGATTCTTTTTCATCTTGGGCATATTGTGTGCTTATGTTGAAGTTAAGGATTTCATGGAGGAAAAGCGAACGCAGACTTATGTGACTTTGTTCAGACTGCTTGAAGGTGCCAAGCTGTATTGTGTTAAGTATCAGAAAAGAAGCGTGACACCGTGACATGTGGCCTGGTGAAATAGTACTAACTCTTCGGGGGGCATGGTGCTTCTGAAAGAGTTAAAGGTCTTTGGAAACCTTTGAAAAGTTTGTTTGCCGGCGTTACTCTTTCTGTTGCTCGCACGTCTTCCAAGGCCTAGCCCTTCCTTTCCCTTGCATCTTCCAACCCTGAGGTTCTACTTGTTGCCCAGCTCAAAGACAGCGTTCTGAGTGAGTCACTTTCAGCGCACTTTGTGTCTGTTCTTTTCTTTCTCCTCTCTGTCCGCTCCTGTCAGATTCCATCTGTGGTAAATAGTATGTCTTGTGTTTTTTTGGTCATTGTCCAAGACTCAATCCTTCTTCACGTTCTAGCACCCCCTCCTGCCCATGAAGCAGTGACGTGACTGCTCGTCACATGAGAGTGGGCTGTCAGCGTCCTCCTGAGCTGATAAGTTGAGGTTTAAACCCACTGTGGACCTTTGCTTTATTCTGAGACGAACCCAGTGGCCTTCAGGATGTCTTACTGTTGGTCAGTAGGAATAGCACCGATAGATTGGTGTGGTTGATGACCACTTTGGGGAGAAAATAGGAACTCAGGTGCTGGAGACGGAGGTCAGGTTAGTGACACTCTCTGGTGTGTGAGGAAGGCATGCTTGGGGTCATTAGTTCACTCCCTTAAGTTAATGTGTAACTTAATATTGTTTAGGAAGCTAAAAGTATAAAACCCTACAGATAGAGTTCGTTCTGTGCAGTAATTATTTCCAGATGCTAAGTACAGCATTAATTCTTCAGCTTTAGTGTGGCACTGATTTCCTTAACATTTCATGATCGCGTAGAACAGCCTGTGTTTTACAGCACAACAATGTCAGCAGTGTGCTTAAGATTCTTTATGGCAGTGGTTTAAATCCATCCTGAATAGATTATCTTCATTTATTTAATTATTTACCAGCTTGCTCATCAAAAGCAAGTGGCATTAAACTTACTAAGCTTTAATCAAACTTAAATCTTCTTAGATTGTACTGTTTATTTCTGAGTTTATGTTCCTGGGACAAAAATGTGAATCAGAAGTTAACTTTCTTTTATTCTCTCGCTTACTTCTCTTCTTCACAGTTAACTCCTTAGGGGGAGAAATGGGTTGATGTGGCCATGGGCTTATATCTGGAAAGTGGTGACAGTTCCTTGACAAGTATGATTGTGCCGTGTACCATAGTTCTCTTCATGATTGCCTGGTAGCTTTGCATCTGTGTGCGGCTTTATTAAAATAAGTCTGAATGGATGCTCATCAAAGGGATGAATTCTTAAATATTATTAACACTGTCCTTTATTTATTAAAATTATATAGCATTCTTCTTTCAGTGCTGAGGACAAAATACTGAGAACTTTGACCCTGCAATATTACCACTTGGTAGTTGAAAATTAGGGGAGGAGTCAAGGGAGTAAACTCTTCTGGTTATCACTTAAGTACTACCCTTAGACTCAAATTTTAAGACCTGAAACTTGAATTTTTACATAAGGGATAACCTCTGAGATTGGTTCATCCATCCCCCGTTTGTATTTGAAAAATTTGCCGTCTGAAGGATGACCATGATTTGGAACAAACGAGCATAGCTTTCAGCAAGATGACAAGAAAGACGAACACAGGGAGCGCTGAGTTCCATTAGTCAAGACAAGGTTGCCATAGAGTGTCTTTAAAAAAATAAAATAAAAGCCTTCTGCACAGTTATTTTGCAGCAGGGATTGTGTTAAAAACAAAGTCACATTATGGTTTCCAGGCTTGCTTCCTCGTTTTCCATCATTTTCGGCCCCTTTCAGGCTGTCATCAGCTTAGCACGTCTAGGGTTGCTTTGGCCCTTGCTCAGTGGATCTGTGCTGCCTTTGAAGTTTTTACCTGAGACCTGGGCTGCTGGCTTTACAAAAACAAGAGTTGTTTAAAGAGCTTTGTTTATGGAAACAAAGTTACTGAATTTGACAGACGTTTTAAGATTATTTAAAAAAAAATCAATGTGGCAAAAAAGTATCTCTAGACCATCTCTTTTTCAAAATGTTAAATGTGTTAGCAGAGGCCACTGATGTCTAGATGCAATGCCTTAAAGTGCTTTAGCATTTTCTGCCTTACACGGAAAAGAAGAATCTTTGAGAAAATGCCATAGTTCCATGGGAAACAGTCTTGAAGTGCTTTCTTTTAATAACATTTTAGCATTAATTGCACAAAACTGTAAAGCTGTGGAAACCCCTGCTTAGAATTTTCCTTTATCCTTTCAGAGGGTTGTCGTCAGGTTTTGACTGGTGGCTTAGTATTTCTTTTTATTAGTGTTAGATGATGTCTGCAGTTAGACCTTTGGCTTGTGTGTTTATGTGCACGGCCACCTGGGTACCTCAAGTATGGCCCGTGGGTACACATTCCTACCCATAACTCATTGTGTGTTTGAATTAGTATGCATGGGCAATTTGGCAAGCTCCTACAACATTAGCCTATCTGCGAAGGGTGATTAGGGAAATAAATATTTTGGAGGAGAGAGAGAGACTGTTGTTTGTGTTTTTTGGATTGTACTTTAAGGCAGTGGAGTGGACCCCTGGACCATTTGCCTAGATTTGAATTGCTTGTGGTGTGGCTTGGGACCTTTAGAGCTGAGCTGCTCGGATTGTCTCTACAGGCTGGAAGGCACGCAGAGAATGGAGTGGAATAGAAAGCTGAACCTAGGGAGTGGGAGCAGAGGGTTTAGTTGTAAGGGGCCAAGTGGTAGACTCCCCCTGGGTTGGATCTAGAGCTCAGAGCAGCAGCTGTGGTGGTGTGTTGAGGTTCATTTGGAAAGAAGAGGTAGGGAAGAATGAACATTTCTAGAAGATAGATGTTTAATTTCCAGAAGGTAGTCCACAAAGAGTAGGGACTGTTGTAGATGCTTTTTGTTCTTTATCTTGTTTAACCTATGGCATAATCCTGTAAGGTCAGTTATTCAGTTGTTAGACAACTGGCCCCTGAATGAGGTTATAGTGGTACATGGGGGTGCATGGGTTTAACCCTGGTGTCTAGCACCAAAGCCCATTTCTTTCCAGTATATCACTGTCATTTCTTTAGTGTAAACTTACAAAGGGGTTCATTCTTGGAGGACGAAGGCAGAAAATTCATAACCATTAAGAAAGTATTAGTTGCTGTCATTAATTAATTAATTTAAAATTAATTTAAAAGATTTTATTTATTTATTTGAGAGAGAGCGCGTGCATGCATGCGCTGTGGGGGGGGGCAAAGGGAGAGGGAGAAGCAGACTCCCCACTGAGCAGGGAGCCTGATGTAGGGCTTGATCCCTGGACCCTGAGATTATGACTGGAGCTGAAGGTAGACGCTTAACTGACGAAGCCACCCAAGCGCTCCTCTTTGTGGATTTTTTTTAATGAGGGGTTTTGTACCATACTCTTAAAAAAGTTCATATTGATGACGAATGCTTTGGAAGCATTCTTTGGTTTACCTTGTGAGTATTCACTTTTTATATCAGATTTTGATGGTATTTCATGATTCTGTATATTTAGAAAACATTAGCTTTCAAGTAATTTGCAGCTCTTATTGAGTCTTTGGATGGTGGTGTGAAATGTACGTGTGATAGGGATGTCATAGGTTTGCAGGTTTGTGAAGGGGGAATTAGAGAAGTTCAAAGGGTGTTTATGAAGGTAGGAGTATCTAACATAAATGACCTTTATAGATGCCACCTTAAACTTTACAGGTAGGGCTACAAAGCCCTTAGTCCAGAGTTTTTCTGATAGGCTCCTCTCTTCAGCAGGAAGCAAACAGCGTAAGTTAATATATTACTAGGGGTTTCTCAAGTGCTGGAAGAGACTAACCCAAGGTGTGTAACAAAAAGTGCTCTTTTATTCTGTATGAGGTACTCTGGAGTCCTCGTTCCCCCAGGGGATAACCTGCAAACGTACGAATCCGACTGGAGGGGGTTTAGAGACAGGCATAGACGTGATGATTGTGTGCATAACAGAAGGTCATCCAATTGTGAATATTTTGGGTTCCTTCTTCCTTTTCCACAACTCATCCTTTGAGGTTTTCTTAGTGGACAGATAATCCCTTCTTGTCCAGTGGAATAAACATGACTGATTCCGGGTTAGTTCTGTTAGTACCACCTACTGAAAGTTTCCTCTGGGCCAGGCATTGGGTTAGGGACTGGGGCGGAGTCCTGGCTGTTAAAGCACCCAGCTGCTAGGCGGTAGAGGGGAAGGAGACAGTTGGGACAGGACACTTACGTGTTGTCCCCAGTTGGGGGCCTAGAAAAAGCTGTATTCTTTGGGATTTCAATCTCACGGAAAGGAGACATGTGAGATGTATGCCTCAGTGGGCTTATACTGTGTGCTAGGCATTTTTCTAAACTTGCTCATTTAGTTAATTCTAATGACAGGCCTAGGGAGTAGACAGTTAGATTCAGGTTCATGAACCTGCATTAGAGGTGGAGCTGGGTTTGGAACCAAGGTCTGTCTGACTGCAAAGCCCATGTCCTTTATCACCATGTTGGTACCATTTCTTCCCTTAAACCATGGGTGGGGAGCATGGCTGACTGGGAAGGCCCTAGATTTTCTGATTTATTATATTGTTAGGAAGATGAAAGGAGGACCGGAAATAGGACAGTGGGAATCCAGAATAAGTGAAAGAGAAATGAGGGAAAAAGAAAAGAATGGTACTGGACCGTAGCTGTAATCCAGTAATGGCTTCCGTGGCATCTCTGGTAGTGCTGTCACAGAGTACAGGGTTGTTCTGTAACTTGAGAGTGACTGACTTTCCTGACTCTTTCTACCACTTCTTTTTTCCCTTAAGAACTTCTGTTCTAACTTGATGACTTCTGATTGTGTCATTAATTTATTGGTGTTGAAAATTACGTGCTAATGTTGTCGCTGTACCTTCCCTTTTGCCTACTGGAAGTCCTTTATTTTCTTAGTGCCTGAGACCCCAGATGATGTCACTTGACTGGGGACGAGTGTAGCCTTTAGTTTCACCATTCAGCAGTAGAGAGAAGGTAAGGAAAGGAATGGTACCTATCTCAGAAATCCTATTATCACCATCTCCGGTTTATTTTTTATTATTTTTTAAAAGATTTATTTATTCATTGTGGGGGGAGAGAGGAGGGTCAGAGGCTTATTTGAGGGAGAGAAAGAGAATCTCAAACAGACTCCATGCTAGCACAGAACCAGAAGGTCTCAATCCCACGACTCTGAGATCATGTCCTGAGCTGAAACCAAGAGTCAGACACTTAACTGACTGCCCCAGCCAGGCGCCCCACCATCTCCGGTTTAGAATTTAGAGAACGTAGGCCCCAGATTTGGCAAAAGGTGTAATTTGTACTGGAGTCTTTCAGCCTGCAAAGCGTGTGTGCCCGTTATCACAAAGGGAGACTTTGTGCCTGCCCTTGCTGTCACTTGGAGACACTCAGCTGGGATCACTGGCTTTGATTTCGTCTTCTGTTGGGGGAGGACGCTTGAACTGAACATCTCTTGGTGTTCCTTCCAGCTCTAGCCTTGAGAATGTGAGATTAAAGTTTATTTTAGCTGAAGAAGAGAGTTGGAAAGCTCCTTAAAGGCAGAAACTGGGGCTTGTATTTCCCATAGAATCCACCAGTGCTTTGTACTGTCAGGCACCTGAATATTTAATTAACAAACCCTCTTTTCCTGTTTAAAAGCTCATTCCGTTGACCTTTCCTGAGTATTCTTGGGGACAGTCTCATCTAGTTTTTTCTGCTCTCCTCAGATTGTGTATCATTTGCATATTTTGTTTATGCCTTACTCTCAGGTGCTTCATTTTTTAACTGCTTTATTTTTTTTTTCTAGAATGCAAACTCCTTTAGGTTCTGTTTCTTAGGTTCTTAGTTTTTCCCAGTAGTGATTAACAGAATATATCTTCTTTTTTTCCAGGTACTTTTTAAGGACCACCCCCCCCCCAGTTTTGGGGAGCAGTCTTAGGTTCACAGTAAAATAAACAGTAAGGTAGAGATTTTGTCTATACCCTTTGTTCCCACGTGCATAGTCTCCCCAGTTGTCAGTGTCCCCTAGCAGAATGGCACATCTGTTATGACTGATGACCCATCACTGTCACCCACAGCGCGCCGTGGTCGGTAGGGTTCACTCTCAGGGTCAGCTACCTTTGGGTTTGGACACATGCATGGTGCCGCGTGTCCACCATCATAACATCATACGGAGTATTTTGCTGCCCTCAAAATCCTGTTCTCCACCTAGTCACCGCTCTCTCCTCTACAACCCCTGGCAACTACTGATCTTTCTACTGTCCCTGTAGCTTTCTGTTCTCCAGAACGCCATAGAGTTGGAATTGGGCAGACGGTAGCCTTTTCAGATGAGTATCTTTCACTTAGTAATGAATGTACTCTTTTCTTATCCTTTTCTTCTGCTAACTCCAAAGAAGGGACACAGCCGTGGACATGGTCATCTTTTAGTGTTTGGTACGACTGTTTGGAATAAAAGCATACGTAAGAATGAAAAGAGCGATTTGCCGAAAAAACCAGAGGTTTGTCCTTGTGGAGGCTTATTTGAATTCTCATTCCGCTGGTTGAATTGATTTGTCGGCGTATAAATGTATCCTGATGGACTGCTCTGAAGATCTAAATCCGTGCTTTTTGACCTTTTTAAAGTCAGACACTGCTTTACTAATTGGATGAAGGAAAGCCATGAATCACTCCTTAGAGAATCTGCAGGTGTCCTCATTCAGAACTTCCTCCTGTGATTTGGGGACAGAAGGATCACAGTTACCGTGGGTGTCTAGCTGACCTCTAATCTCACTCAGAACAGCAGAGGTGGAAGGAACATGAGAGGTCATTTAGAGAAGTCCTGAGAAAACTTCCAGCGTTCATTTGAGTCGTCTTATTTTATATTATCGTTAGTTAAATGAATGCCTTTGTTGCCTTTTTCCTTCAAAGCAAGATCATTTCTTTTTTTTCAGTACATATTCCGCTCACTGGCCCTGAGCGCAGAGCCCAGCCAGTCGTGGTCGTCAGTAAGCCTCTGAGTGTGGTCGCTTTGACCTTAATCTGCTTTCTGAGTCCTGTTTGCCCTCTCTCACTACTCCCTTCACGTTCCCTCTGGTCCTGACAGGCTTCTGGAGATAGCACTCTTAATACTTCTTCTGAACCACCCCTGGCTCCTGCTGCTGGTGCCTACGACCCTCCTTACCACTGAGCTCCCACGCCTGTCGCCTGTCTCAGTGTCCCTGGCTTCCGGGCGCCCTGTGGCGCTTACTGGTGCTGCCCTGCCTCTGATGCTTTTCCTTCCCATCCCTCGTCCTTGGTGGCTTTTTCCGCCTCGCTGGCCCCTTTCGCCCACTCCTCATGGAGTCCTTTGGTAGTGCGGAGGGCTACAGGGTTTCCTTCTCTGCCTTTTCTCACTTTTCTTTCTCAGGTTCCCTCCCTCCATCTTCACTTTTCCCCGTTGGGGGTCTCTTCTGCTGGCATTCACAGATGACCCCAGGCGTGGCCCGAGCCCGTACACAGGGCTGTGGGGCCCTCAAATACAGCAGGCCCCTTACCGCCCTCCTCATTCCCTTTGCTTTTTCTCTTCCCATCTCTTCTTCTGTAGCAATCTCTGTGAGCAGTGCCCACGTCCACACAGTTGACCAGTTCAGTGACTCAGAGAGCCCATGACTCAAATCTGCCCCTTCTTCCCTGTCCCCTCTGTGGCTGCCTCATTTCCCCCTGGATGACTGTAATAGCCTCTTGACTGGCCTTCCTGTGTGAGTCCTCTCTCTTCTCTCCATAACAACGACAGTTTCAAATATGCAAATCTGAGCTCAGCTCTTGCTTGCTTAAAATCGTTAAATGTCTCTCCATTGTCAAAAGAAAGAAGTTTAAATTTTTTTTAAAGATTTATTTATTTATTTTAGAGAGAGGGGAGGGTAGAGAAGAAGTGGGGGGAAGGGTAGATGGAGAGAGAGAAGCAGACTCCCTGCTGAGCACAGAGCCCAATGCCTGGGCTCGATCCCACGATCGAGCTGAGCTGTGATCATGAGCTGTGATCATGAGCTGAGCTGAAACCAGCCAGATGCTCAACCAACTGAGCCACCCAGGTGCCCCTAAAATTTTTTTTTTTAAGATTTTATTTTTAAGTAAACTCTACACCCAACATGGGGCTGGGACCTACAATCCTGAGGTCAAGAGTTGTGTACTCCACTGACTGAGCCGGCCAGGTGCCCCTGAAGTTTGAATTTTTAAACAAGACTTGGAAAATCACTTGTGCCTGTTGCCCTTGATCAGCAGCATCGTCTTTGCTTCGCCCGTGTTCCAGCCTTTCTTCCTTCCTTGTCCTAGGGCTGCGCAGATGTGTCCACCACACAGAACGAGTATGTTCCTCCTCCTGTCTGCTGCTCCTCCCACTTCCCTTCAGGGCTCAACACGACTTCAGTTCTTGAGGTCAATGTCCTGTCACTCTCTCCACTCTCATGTCTCTGGGTCCATCCCGCCTCACCTTTCTTAGTAAGGTGTGGTTGGTTTCTTGACTCCCTTCCTCATTAATCGAGAAGATCTTTGCCTTTTTTGGACCATGTCTTTTGTCCCCAGATTCCCGTGCCTTGCACTGTGCATGGCACATGGCAGGGTCTCTGGTCATTCATGGTGTCTGGGTGTAAGAAGACTGAGTGAGGAGGGAAGTGGAAAAGAGAGGAGGGGACTTTGTGTGGTGAGGAACAGTGAAACCCACCAGGACAGTCAGCAGGAACAGCTGATCCATGTGGACACAGCGCCTTCCACTTGGAAATATGTAAGGGTTTTCTACCCGGTGCGGGCACTTTTCTCTCTCCTGTAGACTTCTCTTCTCACCCATCCTCGCCTCCTGTTTCGGAGCCAGAACCAGCTTCTCACCCTATGTACTTTACCCATTCCTTTCCCATCACATATGGTATCTTGCTCCATTAGTCAGCCTGCGGTGGTGTCTCGGATTTCTCTTCTGCTTAACTCCCGCCCTGTGCCTACAGATAGACTGGTTTCCCCTTCCTGAAAAGAAACCGCATGTCCCCAGACCTTCCCCCACTGAAGTGAATGCCCAGTCTTCCATCACAACTAAATTTCTGGAAACAATGAATCTCAATTACTGGTTTACGTCTTCACTGTCCTTGCAGTTCTCAGGCCTTACCACTCTGCTGACACCGTTCGTAGCTCAGCAGGTTTCTGTCTGCGACACTTACTTTTGACTTTCCTGGTGAACTGCCCACCTCTTTATCATTTATTTTACTGGGTGTTGACATTTCCTAGGCTCTGTCCTCTGTCTTCTCCATTGAAGTGCCATTCTCTTTATGTTTTCTCATTAACAGTGCCTTCAGCTGTCACTTCTGCAGAGAAAATTTCCAAGTCTGTATCTCCGAGCAGGTCTTTTGATCCCTGCCTGTCTGGTTGTCATGAAAGCACCTCAGACTCAGCATTGTCCGTACCGCTCCAGGATTCATCCGCGGTTCCCACGGAATGTGCCTTTCCTATCTTGGGAATGGCCCTTGCTCCGTGCTCGGTTATCCAGAAGACCCAGACTCATCTTTCACTCCCCCTTCTTCTCCACCTCAGCACCCTCTGCACCCGTGTGCTGCTTTTATCCCCACTGCCCCATCTCCCAACCTGTTTCTGCTCTTGCCTCCTTCCCCCACCTTTCAAGCTCTCCTGTGTACAATATTCAGAGCTGTTTTTCTGAAATAGAAATTTGATCATGTCATTTCTTTATTTTAAAGCATCCATTGGCTTCCTAGATCTTACAGGTTAGCGTTCAGAATTCCTAGGCCAGGATCAAAGCCTTTCAAAATTGGGCCACACTTTTTCTTTTTTAAACAGTGTCAGCTTTCGTTTTCCATCTTAAATGACTGCCGTATTTATAAGCTGTTTAGAGTAAGAAAGGCATGTGCAAACATGTCTTATTTCTGGTTTTCACTACGTGCGGTCAGTGCTGTGGAGACAATGGCTGTTTTCAGAACCCACGTCAGAAAAGAGAGACATGTTTGTTTGTTTTTTTTTTTAATCTCACACCGATCTTCCCAGAATTATTTTTAATATTCTTCCTTTCATTTCCTCATGCTTCTGTGCATTTCTCAGCTTCATTCACTTCCCTCGTATCCCTCTGTGCCCCTGTGATGTCCCCTGTGAAGGCCCCACTTTGATCACACCACACACACCACATGAAGCTCTCAACGGGGCTTCCCTGCTGCTCAAAAGGTGTGTTCCTTCATCTTTTCAGACTCCAGGACTTCCCTCAGTGTTCAGGCCCCCACCCTCCCTGCCCTCCTGTTTGACACAAAGCATTCTGTATTCATTTTAATGCAGCATTCAGTACAATGAGAGGTAGTGTGCAGCCCATCAGTTCAGAGCTGAGCTCGGGGTCAAACTGCTTGGATGTGAATCCTGGACCTGTGACCTGAAAGTCGCATGACCTTGGATAAAGTCTGAAACTTCTCTGTGCCTCACAGTCTTCACTATGGGACATGTTAGCGTTAAATGAGTTAACACATGTGAAGTGCTTAGAATAGAAGATCTGGCACAATTTTTTTAAAGATTTTGTTTTTCACTTTCTTTTGTGTGGTCTCTACCCACAACATGAGGCTCAAACTCATGCCCCTGAGATCACGAGTCGTATGCTGCACTGACTGAGCCAGCCAGGCGTTCCAGACCTGGTGCAATGAAATGTTAGCTAATGTCACTATCTTTGGTAATTTCTCTCTCTCTCTTTTCTTTTTCTTCCCAAAATATATCATCTTAGAGCCTCAACCCCAGATTCTTCTTTCTTAATTCTGGATGGGTCCTGGAGTCATCTCTGTAGCTGGAGGGCTTAGCACAGCACCTGGACAGTTCATTCATCAGTTACTTACGGAATGCCTGCAGTGTGCTAAGTACTCTTCTGGATACTTGAGAGACCAAGGTGAAAAAACTGAAAAAACCTTTGCCTTAGTGAGCTCATCTCCTGGGGGGGGGGGGGAAGATGGCACTAAATAAAAAACCAGGAAATATATATAACATGGTGCCAGCCAACGGGACAGTGGGAGGGGAGGGTGTTGGGCACAGCATAGAGGGGTTTGGCATTATATTAAAGGGGTTCTATATTAAAGAGGATGATTAGAGAAGGCCATGTCCCTGAGAAGGTGATATTTGAACTGAAACCTGTATCAAATGAGTGTGCAAGCCATACACACATTTGGGGGAAGAGCATTCCAGGCAGGGAGGGACAGGTGCCAGACCCCAAGGTGGCACTGAGTTGGTGTGTTCAGAGACCAGCAAGATCATTGAGCCTGTGGAGGAGTGATGGTGTAGCTCAGGAGATGGACTCAGAGAGAGAGAAGGAACCTTCCTGGTGGGCCAGCCACAGGACAGACTTGGGATTTTGTTGTGAGATAAGAAGCCGTGGAAGATTCAGAGCAGGAGTC
>NW_019154090.1:4539725-4554063 GCF_002288905.1 Enhydra lutris kenyoni | reverse complement strand
TCTTTCTTTCTTTCTTTCTTTCTTTCTTTCTTTCTTTCTTTCTTTCTTTCTTTGACAGAGAGAGAGAGAGAGATCACAAGTAGGCAGAGAGGCAGGCAGAGAGAGGGGGAAGCAGGCTCCCTGCTGGGCAGAGAGCCTGATGCGGGACTCGATCCCAGGACCCTGAGATCATGACCCGAGCCGAAGGCAGAGGCTTAACCCACTGAGCCACTCAGGCGCCCCCAGGAGTCCCTTTTTAAAAGACCACGGTGTGGGTTTAGGGAGAGTAGGCTCTGAGAGGTGTGAGATGCGTGGGTAATGGTATGTGTGCAAGCTGTAAGGCTGCTGCAAGACTCTAGGCCCAGAGCATGCGAGAGACTGCGGCGGGGGAGAGAATGTGGTGAGAAGTGCTCTGATTCCAGATCTCTTCTGAAGGTAGGTGTGGAATGGGGAAGGAAGAGAGGAGTCTAGGGTAACTGCTTTTGGCCCAAGCAACTTAGTGAGTGGTGGTTCCTTTTCCTGAGATGGGAAGTATGGATTTGGGGAAGGGGAGTGGGATCTAAGAGTGTTGTTGGGGCTTCAGATGTTTAATACATCTGCAAGCCATGATCAAGGAAGAGGAAGGACCAGGTGCACATATATATTTGGTTACCGTTAGCCTGTTAGGATACGGTATTAGAAGGAATACTTTTTTTTAATTGAGAGATTAGGTAAGCCTTTCCAAAAAAGGCGTTTGAGCAGAACTTTGGAGAATGAGTATGATTTCTAAAGGCAGATAAAGGGGGAAATGGAAGATATTTTTCATCTCTCACAGCCTTTCTCCTTGGTCCCTGGTTGAATTTGTTTAAGCTGCTGACCTGGTTGAGACTCTCTTTTCACTGATATAGCCACTTAGGTTCTCTATTGAAAAGGAAACCAGAGCAGATTGCATACTGACCGATAAACCACATTCTGCTCGTCCTTGCTGTTCGCAAACTGAAAATGTAGGGGGAACCATAGAGGAGCAGAATGCGAAATGCGTTCTGCTTCACTCCGTGTGTCTGCTGTGAATTGGGATGTGTAGATTTTGATGTGGAAGCTTTTCATGTGCCTTCATCTTTACTAAAGATTGAACATTTGGGGGCAGTTTTTACTTCTACTGACCTTATGTCCTTGACTTGAGCTGCTAGTTTGTAACTCAGTCAAGTTAAAACCGCAGCTACAGCCGTGAGGAACCGGGACCCCTTGCTATGTTACTGCTTGTACCCCTCACTTGGGCATAATGTCTGTCTCGACTCTTCTTGCTTTGTGTGGAAAAAAATGAGCCCTGTTTTGCCACTTTCCTGTTTAGGTGGGATTTTATTTGGAGTGGAATATCGCTTATTCTTTTATTTTCATGAGCACTATAATCTTGCGATTATTTTGGTCTTCTAAAGAGAGAAAAATTATTAGATGTTTGTTACAATGGGGTAAAGATTGTGCATTGAAGGGCACCGGGGTGGCTCAGTGGGTTAAAGCCTCTGCCTTCGGCTCAGGTCATGATCTCAGGGTCCTGGGATCGAGTCCTGCATCGGGCTCTCTGCTCATCGGGGAGCTTGCTTCCCCTCTCTCTCTGTCTGCTGCTCTGTCTACTTGTGATCTTTCTCCGTGTGTCAAATAAATAAATACGATCTTAGAAAAAAAAAAAAGATTGTGCATTGAAAAAATTCAGGTTATTAAATGGTCTAAGATGCTTTTAGAACTGAAAGATGAAATTCATACTAGTCAGGTGTACTGTTACCTTAAAATAATCTTCAGCTGTTGACTCTGTCTAGTGCTGAGTATAGATAGGGTTATGCAGTTTTAGCCCCTCCATAGTAGTTGTAGCTATTTTTCTATTTAGAAAAAAACGTATTGCATTAAAGAAAAGTAGCCATAGTGTTTCTCTCTAGAGGGGAAAAGGCTTCTAGTCTTCACAGTTCTAAAATAGACTTTGTCAAAAATTTTAGTTTTGGGTTTTTGTCTTAAATTAGTGAGACCACTGTTACTTTAAACATGTTTTTGAATGATAACCTTGGTTTTTATAAATTACACAAGAATGGCTGTTGATGTAGCTGTACTGGTTTTAACAACTCCACAATTCAGGATTCCAGTATTTTAATATATATACAGGGCATTCTGGTTAAGAAAATGACCTCAGACATTGCCTGGGTCTGACATCAACTACAGGTAGCTTTCTTTATGTGGGAAAACACTTAAGTGCAGAAAAATACAGATAATATAATAAATACCCAAATACAGAATAACTGAATGTTAATAATTTGTTAAACTTGTTTTATATCTTTCTTTAATAAGTACATTTCACTAAGAATGTGAAGGCATGTCTGCCCCTTCACCCTCCTCTCTTTCCTTCACTCCCCAGAGGGTTCAGTGTGAACCGCTTCCACTGTTGTTAGACTTTGTGCGCTGTTAGAGCCTACATGTCCCGTAACATGCGTTTGAGACCCATCTCCTGTAGAAATAAAGGTCTGATTAATTCTTTTCAATTGTATAGTATTCCTTCGTAAGAATATGGCATATTTGTTTTGAACAATAATTTCTTTGTGTAGTCCGAATAATAAGTGCTTATCTGTTAACATAAGCTACAAAGAGCTTTCAGTTCGAAGCGCTTCCTTGATTCCAGCTGTGTCTTTTTCGGGTAGCTTTCCTGAGTTTGACCTTAGGCCGTGCACAGTACTGCTGTCTGTTGAATTCTCAGAGTACAGTAGAGTGCTTTGTGGTCTAGCTTTCCCACCCATGGAGTTGGTGGCTGACTGACTTTTCTTTCTTTCTGCTCCAAAGGAGCTAGAAGACTCAAGAGTTGAATAAACAGCCTGAAAGCTTGGTAGAGTCTGTGTTGGTGGTGCTGGCTTCTGGTGCGCCTTTGGGATCACCAGTGAGTGTTCCTGGTGTTGATTCTCCTGCTCCAGTAATGGGTATGACGTGTCTGTCTCCTGTGGGTATTTTATTTACTTTATTAATTTAAAGATTATTTTATTAATTGAGAGCACTTTGCATTCTAAGATTTCTTCAGGAACAGGATGTGTCTACATAGGGTTCTTTGTGTGTGGTTATTTCAAAATAGAGGTACGCAGTTAGGCTTTCTGTTGAAATACTGGAATCCAATGTCTGCCATTAAAAACACATTGGTTGCAAAGATTTATTTTTGTTTCTAAAGCATTGATTTAATGTGTGAGCTAACAATTCAATCAAGAAAATAGATTAAAAAAAAAAAAAAACAACTTCTCCCAGTGTCCTTACTCTTGAATTCATAGTTATTTAAGAGCTCACCCTCTTTGACTGTCTGTTACTGTGATATGTTTTTTTTTTCATTTTTTTAGAGGGTGGCGACTTTAAACAAAATTATCATAGAATAGTAATGATGAAAATATTATTGACTCAAGTGAACATTTTTAATACCTTCAGCCTGTATATGAACAGCATGAGTTTATCATGACTTCAGATCCCAGTAATGGAGTAAGCATCTGTTTACAGGAAATGTGCCAGAATCAGAGTTGAGTTGCCTCTAAGGAAGTCTGGCATTCATTGACGCTGTACACACTTACTGAGCCCCTTTACTGCTTACGGTTGAGTGTTGTGGGCTCAGGGCCTCCAGTGATGAACAGGACAGGCACAGCTTCCTCTCACATGCAGGTTTACTCTAGGGGAGCAGCAGGAGAGGAACCTATGAGATGTCAGGTGACAGAAGTCCTGTGCTGAAGGTAGAAAGGGTGATAGTGCTGGGGAGGGGGGTGGCAGCAGTCTCAGGCCTTCGTTCACCTGGAGCCCTGGTTGTGCATACAGGGGAGACACGCATGAAGAGTAAAACCTTTGCTTGAAAATAGCTAGGATCACGGTGTGGCCATTCATTCATTCATTCAGAAAATTCACTGAGTATTTTGCCTTGTGTCTGGAAGTATTCTAGATGCTGATGATTGGTAGTGAACAAGAGGGATAGAAATGTCTGTTTTCGTGGAGTTTCAGTTTTGCAAGGGGAACACTTACATAAACAAGGGAAAAAAATGTGAAGATTGGTGCATTGCAGATGGTTAGGGAAAGCAGGAGGCAGCAGGATACTGTAATGGAAGTAGACGCCAAGGGATAAATTGTAAAGATATCTGTAAGATCTCCACCAGACTTCACTTCACGGTGTCCGTTTCTCCCCTTTCCTATATACTTTTCCCACGCACAGAGTCTATTGTATTGACACCTCAAGCATGATTTTATTGTCTTAACAAAATCCATCATTAGTCCTAGGGTGCTAGAGACAGATTATTACTTTCCCAGAAGGTAATCTTTTCAGAATTGAAGTGAAATATGGTAAGTTATTTTTTGGAAGTGTTGAAGAAAGGAGAGATGCTGTACCTAAATTGTGTTTGCAAAAATATAAAGGAATGCAGCTCTTTTTATGCAGGGGGAGAAAAGCTGTTGTGGAGCTAATAACTTGAAGTTTCTATCTGGAAAGCTGAGACGTGATAGATTATATATCAATTTGGTATATAAGTTATTTGGTAACACATATAGTTTGAGTTTCAGAGTATTGTAGCCATGTGAAGAACATATTACAAACGAAGGATATGTATTTCTAACACCAGAATTTCATGAACTCCAGATAAAGGAAAAAAAGCAATTTCTTTGCAAAGCAAAGCATCTTTCTTCATGTATATGTATGTGTGTGTGTGTATATATATATATATATTATGTTTACATGTATAAAATGCATAAATATTTCAGAATTAATGTTCAGTATCAGAAATGTTGGGGGTTCTACCAGAACTTACTAATACCAAGTCCAAATACTTTTTTTCTCCTCTTTTTTTGGGGGAAAAAAAAAAGCTCTGTCTTTTAAAGCAGTTTCAAGTTCATAGCAAAATTAAGCAGAAGGTAGAGATCACATATACCCCAGCCTCCACAGGTGCCCAGCCTTCCCCACTGTCAGCATTCAGCAGCAGAGAGGTGCATCTGTTAAAACTGATAAACCTGTGTAAATAACATCATTATCACCCGAAGTCCGTAGTCTGCCTTAGGTCCAGTCTTGGTGTTGTACGTCCTGTGGGTTTTGACAAATAGATACAGTGATATGTGTCTGCCATTGTAGTATCCTACGGAGTAGTTTCACTGGCCAGACAGTACCCCCGGTACTCCACCCATTCAGTCCTTTTTCTTCTCTCAAGTCTGGGCAACCACTGGTCTTTTTCAGTTTCCATAGTTTTGCCTATTCTGGAATGTTCTATAATTGAAATCTGCGGGATAGAGCCTTTTCAGATTGGCTTCTTTCACTTAGTAATATGCATTGAAGATTCCTCCATATCTGAATTATGGTATGATAGCTCATTTTAGCACAGAATAATATTCCATTGTCTAGATGGACAAATATATCCATTCACTTTCTGAAGTGAATGGATACATTCACATCTTCGTTTCTTCCAGGTTTGACAAGGATGAATAAAGCTGCTGTGAACACTGATGTGCAGGCTTTTGTGTGTACATGAGTTTTTGACCCGTTTTCGTGAACACCAAGGCGTTCAGTTGCTGGATTGTGTGGCAGGAGTATGTGTAGTTTTGTTTTTTTTAAGAAACAGACAGGCTGTTCCAAAGTGGCTGTGCCATTTTATATTCCCACCAGGAAGGAATGAGAACTCCTGCTGCCCCACACCCTGGCCATTGTTTGAGGGTGTCAGTGCTGGAGATTTTGGCCCTCTTGGTGTGTGTTGATATCTCACTGTTTCATTATTACTTTAATTTGCAGTTTCCTAATGACATATGTTGAACATCTTTTCATTTGTATTTTTTCCCGTTTGTTTATCTTATTTTCTATCTATATATCTTCTTTGGTGAGGTATCTGTTCAGATCTTCTGCCTGTTTTTTGTGTTGTTCATTTTCTTACCGAGTTTTAAGAGTTCTCTGTAGATTTGGATCACAGTCCTTTATCAGATACATCTTCCGCAAATATTTCCTCCCAGTCTGTGGCCTGCTTGTCTGATCGTTCTCTTGACAGTGCACATTGCAAAGCAGATGTTCCTTTTAATGAAGTCCAGCTTGGGGTTACTGCTTTCATGGATGGTGCCTTTGGTGTTGTCTCTGAAAAGTCACCACCAAACCCAAGGCCATCTAGCTTTCTTCCGTGTTATCTTCTGGGAGTCTTACAGTTTCTTGTTTTGTGTGAGTATGTGTGTTTATATTCATTCTAGTTAAATTGAATTGCTGAGTAAAAACGAAATGATGTATTTACCCCGTAAAAACTTCTGTCCTGCTTTCTGCGATGAGGTGATAAGATGTGCTTGAGGCCACACTGATGAGCAAGGCTAAGATGGAATTTTGAGCTCACTTGGCGGTTTTCCCTCTTACCTTGTACAGTCACTGGGACCTGAACTCTTAATTTCCTCTTTTGTAAAAATTGTATTTGCATTTCCTGAAAGGAAGACTGTTGTTGGTCTTTTTCTCTCTGGGTCTCTGAATAAACTAAGGAACGATTACAGAAAAGAGGTACAATACTTGCACTGTGCATAGATTGGTAAAATGCTTAAAGATTTAATGGAATACTTTTGTCTACAAAGCGCTCTTGTGTTTCCTGCCTGATCAGTTTATCCAGCCATTTTTGATGACATTTACAGTACTTGGAACCTGACCTCTTCCCGTTGAGAAGTTTGCTGGATTCTGACCTTCTTTCCTTGGCCTTTAAACCAGCACTTTATGATTCCAAGGCTCCATGTTTGTAAGACTGAATCAATTAATTGTTCCCCCTTTCACCTTTAGAGCAACGTAGACTTCTGCTGGCTTTGTAGTCTCTGTATTCTTTAAGACAGGTGAGTTCCAGATCTTACTGTCTGAAAATACTCACTTCAGAATGACAGTAAGTCACGCCATTGTGGAGAAAATAGTTTATACTGTGCTTATTAGCTTTCTCTAAATTCCATTTAGAGCATGTCAGGGAGACCATACCCAAGTTAGTCATCGCTATTTGTGAGCAGCTACAAACTCAAGAATTTTCACAGATGAGTAGCATAGTATAGAGCATAAAGAATATTACTCAGATTGTTAAGGCAAAAAATTAAAATGTTAAGGACTAGTCCCAATTTCTCCCAAGTTCATATTGCTGCATTTTTTTGGCCTTCATTTCACAGTTGAGATCCTTAGTTCCTAGTTTTGTAAAAAAATTATCTGAAATAAGGAGCAGAAAATTGGAAAGAAAAATGATTAAAAGTATGTGTTGTGGTTCTAGAGGTTCCAAATCATTTTTTCATTTCTTGGAGGGAAAAAGTCTAACTTTTGAAGGAGATTTCATTTATAAAATCGTCTCTGTACTTTATAAGCAATGTTTAAATTCATTGGTGATAAATATGCATGTTGGTATAGTAAAATCCCATTTTTTACATAATGCTTTAATGGAAATGGCAGTTTTATGAAATGAAAGTGACTAGTAAAAATCTGAATGATGCTCATAAGCTCTTACATCATTTTTATTGAGGTTTTTGTATATTCTAATTCATTAATACAGGGGGAAAGGAGATCACTAACATGGTTTATTTCCTATAATTACTCAAATCAAATATAATTTATTTTCAATAAAATTCTTAGAGTACATTGCCCAGGGTGGGGAGAAGAGGGCTGGCCTGTTTTTACAAAATGTCTAGATTTTAACTCATGAGACTTTGCTGTTTTAACATTGTAGTTCACTTATATGTATTTTCAGTATAGTTCCCTCTAGATTTTTCCAAGTAAAACTCTGTGTAAGTGCAAGAAATCCCAAACACTTAAAGGCCCAGGATTGAGTGTTGAGGGAGAAATCTGGGTTATTTATTTATCCTGCTTATTAACAAATATTGTTTGTCTTTTAATAATTTAGACTACTTTTTTGTGATTCAGAATGTCAAACATTATTAAAATTACTGAGTAATAAATTAACTGGGGGGGGATTTCCAAAATCCACTTAGTATTTACAGTTAAATTTGCCTTATTTTTGTGGAATACCTAGAAGAACAGGTAAGGGGTCAACAAACACCTAATTTTGGTGCACCGCTACCCCCAACTTCTTGAGGTAGGGCAAGGAGGAAGAGCACTACGAACTGAGTTGGAAACAAGTAAATATTTTCAATTTCATCACAGTGAAATCTTGCCAACAACCCTATTTTCTGCTCAGTATACTTCAGACCACCTTAGGAAAATCTGTATTTTTTTTGGATGTGGTTGTGGGCTATTATGAATTCTTGGCATTCCAATCTGAAGATGCTTCCATGTTCTTGAGACAGAATTTTGTTGAAACTAATAACTTTAAGTTTATATCTGGAAAACGTTAAGGCCTGATAGTTTTATAAATCCCCATCAAACGGTAAGTACCTGCTCTCCCAGGCCCCGCTCCCAGGCTTTATATTTGAAAGCCCACCCCTTTTCAGGTGTCTCTTTGTGTAAACACATGGTTTGTCTGTTTTCTTCTCTTTTGTCCCAGCATTGTAGAGTTATTTGAGCTGGAGTTGTGCATAGGTGGAGTTCTCGTGATTGGTAGTTGTTCTGTAAAGGCCAGGGAATGTGTACATGTGTGGTGTGTGTGCCTTTGTGCATGCGTGTGTGTGTGGGTGTGTGTGTTTGCTGTCTTTGACCCCAGAAAATCAGAGTTCTGTTTAGCTGTTCTTTTTTCCTTTTACCACTGCTGAAGTGATCTCCACTCTTCAGCAAGCAAAGAGCCTTACTGGGGGTAAGTCAGACTGTGTGCTTTGTGGAGAGTGGAAAAGGGTAGAGTCACAGGGAGCTGCTGCCTTCATAATCCCTCAGACACCATTTTAGCACCAAGGATACTGTTTCTCCCTTGATGCCAAAAACTTGATACAAGGATGGAGCGTGTCAGCATGTGGCTCGCCCTCATCTTAGCTGAAACTCTTCTTAGGCCACAGATTACCTGCCCTCTTGGGTACGCTTTTGGTTCTCAGGAAGGAGAGGACTTCGAGTGTAGTGAGAGGGTCGTTTGTGATGGGCGTCAGTAGGTGACATGCACTGTCCAAGATGCTTTTACCAACATCTGGCTACAACTGCACCCACAAAATGCCTGATCGCAGAGGGCCAGAGGCAGGACTTATTAGAAAGATAACCAAATGGAAACTCTCTTTAGGCATGTCATTCTTGAAGGTGCCATTGCCTGTGGAATGAGAAGAAATTCTAGTGTGAGTAACTTCATACAATAGATGACTCAGTGGTACTGTTGATTGTACTATAATGCAACAACATATGCTTTCCTGAAAATCACCAGGCCACGTAAAATAGCATGATAAACACTGTAGGACTTGCAAGAGGGAGGTGAACTTATAAGTGCACAACGTTCATACACTTTGTTCATAAACTTTGTTGGTCATCTGCATACACAGACAGGAACCTAATCGTGGTTTTACAAACATTAAATGGGTGGGAGACACAGTGTTGTATTTCGGTAAACATGGCACTTCACCTTGAAGAAGAAAGACGTGAACTTTGCCTGTGGCGGTGTAGTTCGTGGGTCACTGTCCAGTGGGGGAAGGAGGGCAGGTGGTGACACTGGGTGTGGGTGGGTGTGGCTGCCCGCCCATAGGGGAGCTGCGGTAGCTGATAGGGGCTGAGGAGTGTGTAGAGGGTGTAATTTGTGTATTTCTAGGCAGCTTGGTTCAGCTGCATGCACTTTTCTGTGTTCACCTAGCATTTCTTGTAGATGAAATCATGCATAAGCAAATATGAAATTTGTTTTATGCTCAGATTGTCCCCCTAATATGCACATCAATCACATTGGAACAAATTCACGAATTCAGACTCAGCTTTGTGGCAGAATTGGTTGTAGTTTATTTGATTTTGGAACGGAGTCCCTTTTCCTTTCTTCCTTTCCATCGTTATTGATTTCTTAATTTATATTTAAGTTAAGCCCACATTAGATTGATTTTTTAGACTCTGAGCACTTCTGAAGGCGAGAAAGTAGCTTGCGATTTTAATTTTGCTAGTGCTTATCCACCAGGTAGTTTCCTCACTGCCTATCTGTCTGTCTGTCTGTCATCTGTCATCTATCTAGATACACACATTGAGACCTTTACTAGATGCCAGGCACAGTGCCTGGAGAGACAATGTATTCTGTATTCTGGAGATACAAAAACTGGTAAGGTATCATCTTTATCTTAAGAAGCTTAGAGTCTCATTGAAAAACTTTCAAGGCGCAGATTTGAATGTCTTTGTTGGGTTTCCTTAGGGAACGGATGAACCAACATTATGTATTTCTTGGTTTGTGAACATAGCGGCACAGACCTTCCCACCCCGCCACCTATTTCTTTGTAAATGTAGAGATAGTAGCAAAGAGCTTGTGTGGAGGAAACACAGAGATACCACTGATTTACATGGTGAAAAGATGTCAATTTGAAAAGAGGTTGAAAAGGACCTAGGAGGTCTTACAGTCAACCCTCCCACTGACTCCTTAATAAACCTAGTGGTCAGGTATCCACAGTAGAGTGGTAAGTGGAAAAAAAGCAGGTTTCAGAGTAACCTGAATATTGTGATCCATTTGTTGTCTCCCCGTGTGTGTGTGTGTGTGTGTGTGTGTGTGTGCGTGCGCGCGCGCGCACATGTGCTGTTTGTATAAGCATAGATGATGTGAGAAGATCTCCCCCGTTAGACCTCAGGGGACAAGGGAAAGCTTATTAACTTCCTCTTTATACATCTCTTATTGTTTGGCTTGTTAAGAAGCGTGTTTTACTTTTTTAATTAAAAAATCTAATAAAGTAGAAAATGAATAAATAATAATAATAAAAAAATACCCTCAGGGCACTGAGCTTTGTTTCAGTCTTTCCAGTCGCCTGCGTAGTTATAAAACCGAATGTGACGTTTCAGGTGTGGGCTGCCTAGCAGGACTCTGAACTTGCTCTGGTTAACGCCACGGCAGCAATACCATATTGTGTGTTTGTTTGGGGGGGGGGTGGATTCTGTGTTTATAGACCATTAACACCTCAAAGTCTTTATTACATCTGCTACTCTTGGCACACTCTGCCCTTGATAATTGTGGGGCCTAAGTTTAATCCTTCAGATTCTCCCTGGTAGAGTTCATCTTATTGTGGAAATCAGTATTTAATGTAGGTTAAGAACTGGTCTTAGATTCAGGCTGCCTGGTTCAGATCCTAACTACCCACCACTAACTAGCATGAATACTTAGACAAGAAACACATATTCCTGAGGCTCCGTTTTCTTTTATTTTTTCTTTCTTTCTCCTTCTTCTTCTTCTTCTTCTTCTTCTTTTTTTTTTTTTTTTTTTTTGAGATTATTGAGTGATAGTTTATTGAGCGATAGTTTAAAGCTCCTGAAGAGGGAGGGGACCTGAAAGGATTGCCCAAGCCTCTATTTTCTTATTGGTAAAATGACAATAACCATGAAGTTGTGAGGTTGCAAGGAAAGACTGGGCGTTAGAGCGCTGACCTAGGTTGCCTGGTGCTGTGGTGAAGCACGGTGAACTTCAGATGCTGCTGTTAGTGCATTCGCGTCAGTGCCTTTCTCGCATCCGGGATAGGGAGCAACCTTCCCCAACCACATACCGTATCCCTCCCCACCCCAGAACGTAAAGCAGTCAGTCTTCTGAACTTTCCTCACAAGGTGTCCAGTCAGTCTCTGCCTCATTCCACAGGTCCCTTCACCGATGTCGTCACCACCAACCTAAAGCTCGGCAACCCAACAGACCGAAATGTGTGTTTTAAAGTGAAGACCACAGCACCGCGTAGGTACTGCGTGAGACCCAACAGTGGGATCATCGATGCGGGGGCCTCCGTTAACGTGTCTGGTAAGTCCTGGAGCTGGAGGCCGATGAGGGGGCTAAAAAGTCCCCCTAGAGCCAGTAAGATTTCTTAAAATTTGCATTTGGCATAACAAAATAAGACAGTAGACGTCTCCCTCGTCCCTCCACCCTCTGATTGAAAAGCTTAGTGGGTCCCACTCCTCTGTCGGTTTTCCATAATTAATGCCTCTTTGGTTTAATGCTTACAGCCTTCTGCGCCTCGATAGTTAAAGCAAAAGTGAAGTGGTAACTTCAGACTTTGCTTCAGAATGAGTTTGGTTTTCACTCCCTTGAAATTAAATCTGCCCTTTGGCAATAAATAAAAAAGGGCTAAACAAACTTAATTTTACTTTGTGGGAGAACGCTAAATGGAGTTATTTTCTTATTTAAGCTAAATGGTTTCTGACATTAGGCTCATGTCATTCCCAGTGATTGGTAACTGCACTTTACTGATGGTGAAAAGCTCGGGGAGGTGAGGACTGAGGAGACTGGAATATTTCCAAGGGTGAAAGTTCTGTGCGTGTCTGATGGGTTTTTTTCCCTTTCTGTCTGAGAATGCAGATATTTTCCAAAGTCCCAGCTTTTGAAAAGATGCTAGTAAAGTGCCCAGATTGAGAATTGGATTTTAGAATTAAGGAGATGTAAGTGATAGGTTTGAGTTTAAATGTTTTTTTTAGGAATGGAATAAACTTTCAGCTCATTAGAACTTCTGGATCCAGCATGCCTTTTGTATTTGTGGAGGAGCTGTGGGGGAGTGTGTGTTTATCCTGTAAAAATCAGGAGACTGTGTGTCACAGAGGGTTCTGCATCATTAGAAGCTACTGCTCATTGAAATGGGTACCTGACTGGCTTTTTCCATGACAGATTTTGATTGTGATGCATTTGGCTATTCATTTGACACGTAAGAGAAAATGATTCACCTCTTTGGAAAGATATAAGGTGTTTCATTATCTGATCATTTCTGCAAACTCTTACTCCCCACATCCATTGGTTTCTTTCATTATGGTGCTCCCACACCAGCTATCCCCCGTGTGCTTCTCTCGGAGGCTGCGAGAGCTGATCAGGACTCTTGAATTGGGTTGTTATTCAGGAAGTCAGGAGGATGAGAGCCAGATTCCATCGAGGGTGTCCTTTACGCTGGACCAGCACACACATTATCTCCAGTAGTTTCTGTCGTTTGGCCTGTGAGGATGCATCGTTACCTGTCCCGCACTAAGGAGGAGACCAGTGGCTGTAGGCTTACGGAGCCAGCAAGTGACACCGCCTGGATGGGGATCGCTGGGTCTGGCTCCAGAGCCGGACTAAAGTCGATGCACTGGTTCAGGGAAGGGGTCTGAGGGGCTGGCATTTCTGTGCCTCTTGGATCCACATGGTTTCCATTTTTCTGTTGTAATCAGGGGCACCTGAAATCTTTATTCCCTTCTTTTACTGACTTTGGTTTTCCTCTTGATTTCTTTGCCCGTATCAGATTTGAGCAAGGTTGTCAGTAGATGAGAATTACCAATTTTCATGGTAAATAAGAGGGCAGCAGCATCATTTCTGAATAAAACGGCCTCAACAGGCAGTTGTACGGTGCAGGTATACTTTCCAGTGTGAGATAGAAATGTGTGTGTCTCTTTCAGAAAGATTCATCCCTCCCCCCATCATAGGAATGTTTTTTAAGATTTTATTTATTCATTTCTTTGAGAGAGAGAGAGAGAAAGAGAATCTGAAGTAGACTCCGTGTTGAGCACGGAGCCTGATGTGGGGCTCGATCTCATGACCCCGAGATCATGATGTGAGCTGAAATCAAGACTCAGATGCTTCACTGACGGAGCTACCCAGGTGCCCCTATTTCAATTTCTTTTAATTAAAAAAAATTTTTTTGGAATTTTTTTGATATAGCAACCCTGGGCATTTGGTTTGATTTATAATTCCCAACTTAAGGAAGAAGAAGATTGTGTGGCTACGGCGCTTCTTCTGCAGATAACAACGGGGGCACAGAGGGTGGGTGTCGTCATCTCGAGTTGCATGAGTGATTAGTGGCAGAGCTGGTACTTGAAGCCAGTTCTGCTCCCGCCTCGGTGGCTCTTTGGTGACACGAAGCCGCCTCACCAGTGTTAAGGGCGGCCCGCGCTCATTTACAATGAATATGAAATACAAAGTAGCGTGGTTCTCAAAATGTTATGTACTTGGGGGAAAGTAACTGAATAATAGAATGCCCATGTGTCTACAGGCCTTACTCCTACATGTTTGCACATGAGACAGGGCTCCCTTGTTTCTATTTGGTGTGTACTTAACCTCACCGCATGAGGTGCACCAGGTGCATTTCTGGGCCGGCGTCTCCAGCTGGCACAGGAGGCTGCCACGCACTTTTGTAGTTTTCTGTGCAGAGGGACCATTGTATCATTGATTAGACATTCATATCTTGAGGTGGAAAGCGCTGGGTTTTCAGGGTCCTCTTCAAATGCAGCGGTATGATGACATCTTGGTGAGTACGTAGAGTTTCTAGGTTCTTTTGGGAGAGAAGCCTCAGGGAGCCTCAGGACATGAAAGACACCAGCAGACAGGCAGTGCCGATTGTCCAAAGGCCAGGTGTGTACATGGCCACGTTTGGT
>NW_019154090.1:4519495-4539715 GCF_002288905.1 Enhydra lutris kenyoni | reverse complement strand
GTCACCCGCTCTCCTCAGAGGTCACTAGATGTGAGGTCTGGGGTCACCCGCTCTCCTCAGAGGTCACTAGATGTGAGGTCTGGGGTCACCCGCTCTCCTCAGAGATCACTAGATGTGAGGTCTGGGGGCCGGAACGGGAAGCTCAGTTGTGCTGTTTAACCGGCTGGGTGATCCTTGGCCAATCCAGTAATGTCTCTAGGTTCTAGTTTTCTCATCTGCCAAATGGAAGGTGTAGTATCTGCCTCATGGAGTATAATCCAGTGCCGTGGTAACTGAACGCATGGCATAGGATGGGATTGTGTTATTTTCCCACTAGCTTTGACAAAAACTGGCTAGCTTTTGTTCAGTGTGGATTGTACAGATTTGAATTGCCTTTTTAGAAATAAATTAATTCCATACATATTATTAATTGACTTTTTTTAATTTTAAGAATATACATCTTTTTCTTTCTAGGATATGCATTTCTTTTCTAGTGAAAAGCCACTAGTGAATTTTCAAATGTAATTTACAAAAAGGTGGCCATCAAATCAACTTAAAATACTACCAGCATTGCCCTGTCTACCACACAGAATGTCACGGCATACTCGCAAAGGACATGCCTAGTACATTATTTCTCTCCCATTTCTGAAAACCCTTGGGATGTGCTAGCTATTAGGGAAGGTTATAAATCATCCTTTGAGAGAGGGGGGCAGGGAGGGAAGGAAAGAGAAGGAGGAGGAGGAGATCCGCCCACAGAGCTGGCCAGGGGGACTGAGGTTTTGAAGGCACACAAATCAGGGTTGTACAGGTGCGGACTCGGGGAGGCTTCGTAGCTGTCAGATGCCTTCCTGACACACCCTGTGAGACTCTTCTTAGCTTTCAAGGGAGCTTACGTTGTGCGTCAGAAGTCCAGACACTGGCCTATCGTGTTATTTTCTCCAGAAGGTGGCAAATTACTTATTGAGTCCTTAAAAAATAACAGCTCTGTTTTAAAAACTTAGGTGGTAAAGTAATGGTTGGAAACAGGCATAACCTAAACTTTTTGTGTCTGTAGGTGAAAATGTGTGGATTCCCCAAGGGATGGTTTGGGGCTCAGTCACCTGGGTCTAGGATGGGAGTCCTTTTCTTTGTACTTCATGTCGGTGCCCATCTAGCTCGTCTCTTCTCATTCTTTGAGTGGCTCTCTCTGTGGTCTGTACCTATTGGATGAGGCATTGTAGTAGTTGAGGGGGTGCAGAGTGCTTTTTCTTTGCATTAATTGGCCCAGAATGCCATGGTTTTGGCCTTTGCTCCTTGATACACCCCATCTACTAGAGATGGTTTTGAATTATTCAAATCTGGACCTCAGCAAAATAGCTACACTTAAATGGAGATTGGAGAAGAGGAGATTGGATTTTTTCCCCCCTGAGATTTTAAATGCAAGGAAAATAGAACTTTTTGAATTAATGAATTGTTTGAAGCAGTTGGGGGGGGGCTCCCCATTTGTTCTACCTTTACAAAATTAAATCTGTTTTCTGAACTGTCTGGTGGGAAAATATTTTTAAGGTAGGTAATTTCTGAAAATGTCTTTGTGGTAAGCTGTTAGTGGTTGTAGGTTTTTTTTTGTAATACTGCAGTTTAATAATGAGGGAGTTTTCCATTAATATTCCAAACCATGTTTGCCAGCAGATACAGCAGGTGAAGTGGTAAAATTATGGGCCCATCAAAAATACTTATGCTTCCTGTAATATGATATTAAGTTTAATATTTTTATAACCCTCACTGAATTCTAATTTCACTAAAGTAGCAAGCATGCTTCCATTTGCAGTTCAATTATGCACATTGGTTGCCTTTGTACCAGGCAAATTAGAAATGCAAAATATCTGTGTGGGGGGGCATTGGAAAGAGTCATTAAAGATACCAATATTTAGGTACAGATACACTTTACTAAGTGAACCCTGGGAATTGAAAATGGATGAAAGACAAACAAACACCAATCTGCTAATGTCTGAATCAGTATTTTAAATTAAAATTCGGAGAATTAAGGAGCAGTGTTCGCTTCTGACGCACAACCCTTTCCAGCACTCCTTTCAATCACATGTTAAAGCATAAAGTTCTTCCAGTAAAATCCTGAGGACAGAGAATGCATATCAGCAGCTCTTCTTGGATGGAAACATTGGTCAATTAATGTAATTGGGTAGTATTGCAATTGATAATTAATCCTTTTAAGATTTTGCTGACTTAGTTTAATGGAGCTGCTTGCCTGCCCTGGATCAGTCAACCTTGGGCTGAGCTTTTAGGTGATTAGCACCAGCGTGTAAGTGCACTGCCCGTAGAGAAAGAAGCCAGCATTCGCCTGTCAAGTGCTGATAGCAGGAGCTCAATTTGGGGGGTTTGGGCATTTTAACAGCAACATTGTTCTTTGTTTGATCGTGTGCTTTGGAAGTCTCTGATAAGGGAAACCTTTTTATAAATGGTTTTCATGAACCAAGTTTAGTCTTCTCAGATAAGAACAACTTACATTCATACCTAAGAGACGTCTTTAGTCTTTATTACCACATAAATGAGAAATTCTTTTTTTTTTACAAAAGGAAATTAATTAAAATTCAGGCTAATTATGCTTTTCAAAGATTTTTTAAAAGTTTACTGTGATACTCAAGTTTCTTACGACTCCCGTGTTTCACTTTTTAGGAGTATGACGCTATTTATTTATTCTTTACATTTTCTTTCTTTCTTTTTTTTTTTTTTTTTTTTAAAGATTTTATTTATTTGGGGCACTGGGGTGGCTCAGTTGGTAATTGGTTGAGTGGCTGCCTTCTGCTCAGGTCATGATCCCAGGATCCTGGGATAGAGCCCCGAGTCCAAGTCTGGCTTCCTGCCCAGTGGGGAGTCAGCTTCTCACTCTCAGTAAATAAGAGAGCAGAAGCATGGGGAGTAGTAGAGGGAGAGGGAGAAGCAGACTCCCCCACTGAGCAGGAAGCCCCTCCTGGGGCTCCAGTCCTGGGATCGTGACCCAAGCCAAAAGCAGATGCTTAACCAACTAAGCCACCCAGGCACCCTATTCTTTATATTTTCAAAGATCATGATCAAGAGGACTTATCAGGTACCCTGAACATCTCACTTAGTGAATGGTAACTTCAGCTTTCTGCAGAAATTAAGCTCAAGTTTGGAGCAGCCAAGAGTTATGTTCTTTTCTCTCATTATAGCTTCTTGCATATTTATTTATATTGTTTGAGAGAGGGAGAGAGAGAGAGAGAGAGAGAGAAGACACAGAGGGAGAGTGAGAGGGAGAAGCAGACTCCCAGCTGAGCAGAGAACCTGACATGGGGCTCGATCCAGGACCCTGAGATAATGACCTGAGCTATAGGCAGAGACTTAACTGACTGAGCCACCCAGGGGCCCCAGTTTCTTGCATATTTAAACACTTGAGCTCCTCATCTTGACTCTCTTGTTTATTCTTGCTTTATTTTTGAAATTTTTAAAATTTTTTTTTAAAGAGTTTATTTATTTTTGAGAAAGAGCACATGAGCACACTTGGGGGAGGGGCAGAAGGAGAAGCAGGTTCCCCGCTGAGTAGGGAGCCCAGTGTGGGACTCGATCCCAGGATTCAGGGATCATGACCTGAGCCGAAGGCAGATGCTTAACTGTCTGAACCACCCAGGGGCCCTATTTTTTTAAAGATTTTATTTTTTTTAGTAATCTTTACACCTAGTGTGGGGCTTGAACTTACAACTCTGAGATCAAGAGTCACATGTTCCCCCGACTGAGTCAGCCAGGCACCGCTTCTCTTACTTTAGCCTCACTGTTAGCCTTGTCCTGGTGTTCTGTCCATCACAGGTCAGGATGAAGTGAAAGGGCTTTGGGAGATAGCCGCAGTAAGGGACTGGACAGGAACATCACGAAGGGCGAATAGGGAGAATGTTCAGAAGTAACAGAGGGACCTGGAATTATGTAAGCCTCAGGGCAGCCTGTTCTCGGTATTCCGGTTCGTCAGTCCCAAGAGCCATGGCTTGTAGGTCTTTCTAAGAGAGAATGTAATGTGGGGGCCACCTGGATGGCTCAGTGGGTTAGCCCTCTGCCTTCGGCTCAGGTCATGATCTCAGGGTCCTGGGATCGAGCCCCGCATCAGGCTCTCTGCTCAGCGGGGAGCCTGCTCCCCCCTCCTTCTCTTCCTGCCTCTCTTCCTATCTCTCTGCCTACTTGAGATCTCTCTCTCTCTCTCTCTCTCACTGTCAAATAAATAAATAAGTAAATTAAATAAAAAAAGAGAGAGAATGTAATGTGTGTTCATAATCCCAAGAGTTAATCAGAAAAAGGCTATATCGTGTCGTTCCATTTACATTATAAAGTATTATAGGAAACAGCAAAGTGTGTTGGAATTTTTAAAAAGATGTGTTTTAAATACATTTATAAAAAAGAGTGAGTGAAGCCTGTTCTTTGGTCAGTGCTTTGCATCTGGCACATCTCATCTTCCAGTGACACCGAGGTCCGTTTGCACTGGTCTCTGCACGAGTAAGTCAGCCGGACGAGGAGGAGTTTGCCATCTAAAATGGGCTGTACTGGATTGGGAAATCCTATAGAGAACACAGAGATAATTCGGTGTTGACTTCCTTATAAGTAGATACAGTCATTTGCCTGCTAGACTCGTAGTTTCATCCGTAGGCATCTGTAGGCAGAGTCCCAGGAAGCAGTTGTATTTTCAGCATTTTGAGAATCCTAAAAGAAGTACTGAGTTTACTCGTGATGAGGGTACACAGCCCACCGTGCTGAGCTGCTTTGCTTTCCGCTAGAATTACTTCACCTCAGTGTGGTAATGACATTGCTTTTAAGCTGATCGAGTTCTGGCTTGTTTCTGGTCACCTTAAGAAACTAGAGCAGGAGCTACATTACTCGGCCATGAATGCAGTTTGTAGAGAATAGCCTTTTGGTTATTACATATAGAGATTATATAGAGGGGACAGTTGTGATGGGAAGATTGGAAACCACTGTCTGAACCCACGGGTGGGAGAGGGTGGCTCCAGGAGATAGGACAGAAGGGAAGCCAGATGGTTAAGGGTGAAAGAAGGCCTCCTCTCTTTGTGCTACCCCAAGGAGTTTTTTAGAGGGAGCATGCTTCAAGAGTTCTTCGAATGTTGGGAGGGAAGAAGGTACCCAGCTGTCAAGCAGTGAAAACTAATACCCAGAATGTGAACTATCAAAACATGAAGTTCCGGTCTCAGTCTCGGTCAGCTGGGTAGAAGGGCAGACACGCGGAGAGGAGCTTAGGCATCTCAGCGTCAGCAGTGGCCACTAGTAGAGTGAGGTGCCCAAACAAGAACGAGGGTGTGAGGTAGCATTCTGGTGGCGGCCGCAGTGTTCGGTGATATATCGAATGTGTCTTCTCCGGGAGTGGTCCCCAGGCCGGCAACATCAGTATTGTGTTAGAAATACGTGTTCTCAGCCCCACCCCACCGCAGATGTTTGAATCAGAAACTCTGGAGGTGGGATCCCATCGCCTGTGTTTTAACAAGAACTCCAAGGGATTCCGATGCGTGCCGAACTTTGAGATGCCCTCATTACCAAGTGGGGTTAGCGGGTGAAGTTCGGAAGGTTGGTATATTGAGATGTGAGTAGGCAGGGAGACCGGGAGAGATGTGCCAACGACCAGACCAACTTGATAAGAAGAGACTTTGGTAATACCAGAGCGTGTGGCCAGCGTGCGTGTACCTGTTCTGGGGCCATACCAGGAAAGCTGAGGAGACTGGGAAGAGTTGAACTGATCGTCTTTTACTTGGGAAATAGGATTTTTTTTTTGAGGGGGCTTTTGGTCAGGAATGTGGTGAAGGCGAGTAGGGTGTGCAGGGGAGAGTAGACTGACAGGGTCTCTATTGGAGCTGTGCAGGGTGAGCTGATGGGAGAGTCACTAGGAGGAAGGAGGAAGAGCTCCTAGTTGGGGAAATCGAGTCGTCAGTGGGGGCCTGAGCTGTGATTGCGGCCAGGGAAAACGAGGAAAGGGACATCCCGAAGGTAAGATTCTGAGACTAAAAAAAATTAATAAAGCACGTGCCATGCTGCTTGTTAGACTTGCACACCTTTGCTCCGCTCACACTGCTGCACGTGAAAGGGAGGGGGCCTGCCTGGGTTCTCCTGGGGAGCCGCTGTGCTCCCCAGAAATGAGGTCATCATTTCTCTGAGGGGGGCTGTTTAGAAACATACATTCTGCATTTCCTCTCTTTTGAAAGAAGTCTGATCTTATTGACCACTGTTTTATTACCCCCCAAAGACCCTTTCCTAACAGGACCCCGCTTTTGCAGTCTGACAGGGAGACACTGACTCACGAGGCATTAACGCTGGGGAATGGTGAGCGGTCTCCTGGTAACCGGCTTCTTTTTAATGTAGTATCAGCAGATACGTTTTAAAAGTAGGATAGATGGTTTGTTTAAGAGGGTTTTATCATCAGTGTCTCTGATATTCAAGTGAAATAAATTAAGTTAATGGGAAGCTCTTTTATAGCCTGTCACGGAAGAAAGTACATAATTTCTGTCACAATTTGCATGTGTGGAGCTGCAAGAACAGACGATGAACATTTTTTCTGTCATGTCCTCGTAAAGTTCTAGCCAATCGGGTATAGCAAATTGAATTGGACGTGAGATGATAGCAGCTAAGAAACACAAACTTTTCGACCTGGGTTGGGGAGGATGTGGATACTGAGGCACAGCGAGGGTTTATGAAGGCTCTCGGGGTCTGGGTGGCCACAACTTCCTCACTCTTGCTTGCCGATGGGGAGCCCCCGAGGAGAGGAGAGCTGATGGGTGGCAAACACCTTCTTTTCCACTTGCTGCAGGTTGGGGGAGAGTGGCTGCAGTGGGGGAAGGGCCGAGGCCGCCCCAGACCCCGAGGGAGCTTCCTGGAGGTTCACCAGCAGGCCACGACCGTCACTCCCAGTTTCACGTGTTCGGCTCGCCAGCCTCATGCTTGTTTGTATTTCACAAGACCCTGCCTCTGGCTGTGTCCAGCGTTCTTGTAAGGTGGTCTCATTGCTGCCAGTACCCTCTGCCGCGTGTTTCCGCGTTCTTGTCCAACGCAAAGGTCCACATGGAAGTGATAAACTTGCAGCTGTCCTTTCAGATCAGATCTGCACCGCGGCAGCGAGGTAGGCGGCTGCTCTCTCATGCCTGCAGTTGTGCGGGCGACGCCTTGGACACCCAGCGGCGCCTGCAGATCTCCACACCCGTCTGCAGAGGTGGAGCCGGCCGCCGGGGGGTTGGTTAGAGGAGCACAGGGACTCCCAGACCCCTTCCTGTAGCAGGTGCGCGTGCATGCCTGCGCGTGTGCTGTTGTCTCTACCCGAGGCCTGGCTGCGTGCCATCCGTGCAAACTCAGGGCTTGGTTTGTATGAAGTTGCTTTCTCTTTTATTTATTTATCTATTCATTTAAAGATTTTGTTTTTAAGTAATCTGTTTATAAGCCTACCCAACATGGGGCTCGAACTTACAACCCGGAGATCAAGAGTTGCAGGCCCTGTCCACCGACTGAGCAAGCTAGGTGCCCGGTTGCTTTCTCTTTTAAACTGTGCTTTCTCCCAAGAGGCACTACACAAAACTGATGCCTTAACTTGAATTATTTAACTAGGTTATTTTCCTCCTGGCGGGGCATGGGAGGCAACTTGTTTAGAATAACAGGGTCTCAAGACCCACTTTATACTCAAAATTGTAGACCCAAAGAGACTTTTCATTTGGGGGTTATATCAATATTTATCATGTTGTAAGTTAAACTGGGAAATTTAAAGAGTATTAGTTCACTTAGTAACATTAGTAAGTCAATTACATGCTAACAGTGACATTTTTAATAAAAAATAACTTCAAAAATTCAGTGAGAAGACTGGCATTATTTGACATGTTTTGCAACTCTCTTTTATCATCTGGCTTAGAAGATAGGTTGGATTCTCATGTTCTGCTTTTACATTTATTCAGTCTGTTACAAGGTGTTATTTTGATGAATGTATGTGAAGGGAAACCATTTTTGCCTCACACATGTAGTTGGGAAAGGGGAGAGTTTTCAGTAGCCTTTTCAGATAATTGTGGACATTATACTTTGATAACACACCAAAACTTACCAAGTGGCGCTTTTCTTAAAGTTGAGTACAATGTGGAATCTTGAAACCATGATGGTGAACTGTTTGAACTTTGTTTCACTAAAATGCACAGGGCTCCCTTGCACTCTGAATGGGTTTTGCGATACTGTATGTTAGTGGAGTTATGTAGATCTGCCAAATGTTGACAGATTTCATGACACAATATCCAAAACATCACTGATCTCATCAGAAAAGTCTTCAAGTATTTGGGAAACTGAGCTCTTGATGTCAGATAGATGTTTTTCAAGGGTCTCCCTTTGGTAGAAAGCTTGGATTTTATCACTGGCAACAACTACTCTAAGTTGTTTCCCTTGAAATACAGGCGCAGTTCATTCCTTTTTGAGCATATACCTGCCATCTGCCCAGCTCTGCATAACCATTGTTTGTCTGTCCATTGTTCTTTCTAGTAACTGGTGTTCCAGGAGAAGCCTTCTAGTTCAGCTCACAGTCTAAACGTGGGGGAGCCGCCTTTCCCAAGACAGCGGAGCGCTTCACGTGTGTCTGCATTTCCTCATACAGAGTGATAAGATGTGTTGTCAAGGGTCGAAGTCTGGCAGAATGAATCCTTTTTGTTGCTTCCTCCAGGATATTAAAAGTGGAAATGGTCTTTTTAAAAAAGCTGCAAGTGTGTGGCGATGCCTGACGTGGAGACCCTTCCTCGCCTGTGCTGAGGCACAGAGTTTTACTTTGGCTCTGCACCGGCCATCACCGCAGAGCTCGGCACCGGCAGAGGGACAGAATGTCGTGGTGTTCTCGTGTCCACGCTGTTGACTTTATGGATCACCTCATGGGGGGACACTTGGGGTCTGCGGGTAGTGCTTTGAGAACCTGGGTGTGGAATCTGACTCTGGAAGCAAAGCCAGTGTGGAGCTCTAGCTCTTCCTCTAATATGTTGGCCGTGGGGTCTGAGGGAGACTGGGCTGCTTTGGTGGATTGTTGTGAGGACTAGATGGGAGGTGCAGTGAAAGCGCGCCTTCTCTGGTGCCTTTATGTAGTCGGCACTGGTCAGGTCCTGTTCCTTTCCTACCCGGGGCGCTGTGAAGGTACTGCGGATTGGGAGACTGGGTGGGGTGGAGAGGTGGAAGGGGTCAGTTTTGCCTTAGTGCATGCCTGGTATCCACAGAAAGGTCTCTTGGCTCTTTTTTCTCACGTGCACTGCAGGGATTTGCAGGGGGAACAGCAGATCTTTCTGAGGCCGTTTGCGGGTGGAGGGGGCTTTGGTTCTCTGGACCTGTCGGTTGTCTGTGTGTGTCCCAACGTAGTTTGAGTTACAGAGCCCACTCTGAAAATTAGCAACGACTTCTGATTACTGTCCTCTCCTGTGCACTGGGTGCTTTTTACAGATAATTCTGGTTCAGCCTAAGAGCGCTCCATGGTGGCAGACCCTAGGGGGCCTTTCATGCCTGGAAAAATAAACTCAAGGATGAGGCGGTTGTGCTCCTAGAGCTTGTGCACTGCTGGGGGTCTGAGTGTTGTCTAAGGCAGAGTTCTCTTTTTTCCCGTACTAAATAAATACCAGGGCAGGATTTTATCACAGCCAAGTGAAATCTGAAATTCTCAAAACCTTATTCACATTAATTTTTAAAAAACTAACATTAATCCAGGATGGCTTGGTTGGTTGGGGACTGCCTTCGGCTCAGGTCTGATCCTGGGGTCCTGGGATTGGGCCCTGTGTCTGTCTCCCTGCTTGGTAGGAGTCTGCGCTTCTCCTTCTTACTCCCCTCCCTGCCACCCACTCACGCTTGCTCTCTCACTTTCTCAAATAAATAAAAATTTTTAAAAAAGGAACATTAATCAGACAGTAGTTTGAACACCGTGACCCAACTTCAAAAAAGGTTATCAGCCCCTGTCCAAGGAAGATCACAGCACGTGTGAAGGCCCCGGCCCTCTAGTTTATCTGGTGTATTTTCCCTATTGCATTGTTCCTGGAGGTGGACAAAGCACGATGGCAGTTTAGCTTTCAGAAGAAGAGTCTGTGGGGCTGACCTGCTCGTCCACTCATTTGTTCCCAGGGTCAAGTGTTGAGCCCACGTGTGTAACAATGCCCCAGGTCCATCCACAGGAGAGGTCTTGCTAACTTGGTGGTGCCAGAAAGGGCAATAGTTGTGTTCCTGGTCCAAAGCCTCCAGCAAGAACTGCTTTTTTGTGAGGGAACTGTGTCTCTGTACCCGAAAGAGTGAAATTCCAGGTGGAGTGATCTTGGGTTTTAAATGACCTTTTGTTCTCTCTGTTGATGGTTTCACTTTGGATTTGCGGTACTCAGAATATCTCTGTTGCTATCTAGACTTGATGTCTTGTGTGTATAAGCCTTGAATTTTTTCTTTTAAAGATTTATTTATTTTAGAGAGCTCACGCCTGATGGGAGGAGGGACAGAGGGAGGGAGAAGCCGACTTCCCTGTGAGTGTGGAGCCCGACGCAGGGCTTGATCTGATGGACCCTGAGATCATGATCTGAGCTGAATCAGGAGTTGGATGCGCAACTGACTGACCTACCCAGGTGCCCCATATAAAGCCAGAATTGAAGAAAGTTTGTATATATACTGATTTTTTCCTGAAGGAGTCTCCCAGTAGAGTGCCCTGTAGCTGAGAGCTCATCAGACGGATGGTGTGGGCGGCAGAACTGCCCGGGTGACTGCGTATACCGAAACACCAAAATCCGGTGTGGTGTGGGATTGCGGTAGACTTTCTCTGTCCCCAGGGTCGAGGGGACACTCGCATTTCTGTGCCGTGTCATGTTTACTTTTATAAGATGTGATGGGGAATGTGAATTTACAGAATGTGCCTCTGTCTCCTGTTGGAGTGACCAGTGTGTGGCGGAAGGGTGCTGGGCTGCCCTTGGCTCTTTCTTGAAGTTTTGCTGCTTGAGCAAGTCATGTCGCTTCGTTTAGCCTCAGGTTCTTCGTTTGTGAACTGGTGTTCAGGACAAACTGAGGTTTAGGACACGTGCCCTTTATCTCCCGCAGGGGGTAGTTGATGGTGAAGCTTTAGGGGAAGCCGTCAGATGGGGCTCAGAGGCCAGAGAACCCTGGTTGGGTGCCTTGCACGGAAGGTGCTGGAGAAGGACAGCACTCGGACTGGTAGAGCACAGGCAAGTCCCTCATGGCGGGCCACCTGCAGGTGAGCAGCCCCTCTTCGTGGTGTGACCTGGGGCAACTTCATTAACCGTCCCGTGCTCCGGTTTACTCGCCTAAAAACAAACAGGCATTAAAATAACCTCCACAGCAGTACCTACCTCTTCACGTTTAGATGTGGTCCTAATAGACCTGCCGTCCGTAGCCAGGTTTCTGGCTCATGGGGGTTGCTGAATCCATGTTAGCGCTTTTCATGATCGGGGCGATAGGAGGCTTTTCCTGTGTGAGAAGAAGGTGTGTGTCAGGGAGCTTAACCAGATGTGTGGTTTAGCCTGCGCCTTGCAGCAGATCGCGTATCTTAAAGCAGCCGCCCCTTAACAAGGGTGTTGGTTTTTAAGGAAGCCAGCAGGAGCGGGAGGTGCCTCAGTGCAGTGGGCGTGACTTGTCTGCGGGGGCTTTTCTGTGCCGTTCCTCTAGGTTCGTGGGGAGGACAGGTGAGGTGTACGCTGGTGGTGGTTTTCCTATGCTGTGAGTGTGCTGGTTGTGAAAATTTCCCAACAACGCATGGGCAAAATTGTATTTGACGCAGTACTTGAATACTTTGATATGGGAAATGGACAAAGAAAACTAAAATGATACCGTCACGTCTAGGATTATTCTAGTTCACTTCTGAAGAGAGCATTTCGCTCTGTTATCTTGAGCAAAAAGGCATGTGATGTTTACACCTGGTTTACCTGGTCTGTAGGGCCTGTGGCCGACCTCTGTGTCAGGTGGGCCGTCGTGAAAGACCCAGGGGCTAGGAGTCAGAAGACCCGACTTCCACACCCAGGTCCCAGCTCTGCCGCTACCTGCTGTTTGACTTGCGGCAAGTCCCCCGACTTCCCAGGATCTCAGGTTTGAGACCTGAAAAGCAGAGAAGATGCCGGGCACCTTGCCCTGCTGGCCTCACCTGGGCTGTTGTCAGGCTCCGGTGAGAATCCTAGTAAAGTGCTGCACAACCGACGCACACGTTTGAGCATAAATGGCTGCTGGCGACCAAACTCTGACCCACCTAATGCAATATTTTCTTTCTCAGTGATGTTGCAGCCTTTCGATTATGACCCCAATGAGAAAAGTAAACACAAGTTTATGGTTCAGTCTATGTTTGCTCCGACTGACACTTCTGATATGGAAGCAGTAGTAAGTACTGAATGCTTCTTACTTTTCTTTAGTAATTAAAATGATTAGGTACAGAATTTTGGGTGCATGCATTTCAAGATGTGTCACAATTGCTTTAAAAGGGGAATGGTGTTTTCAAGGAGGTTTGTACTTTGACTACCTTTATGGTTTTTCTCAAACTTTGATTTTAACATTATGTGTAACTTTCCAGAACACTGCTCTTTTCTGACGTTTCCCTCTCAGTTTGCTTCAGCAGCTGCTTGTTCTGATGGGTTGTGTCTTGAATAGTTTGAGGATTCCTTCCTTTCCTTTATACCCCGCTTCCATCTCCCATAGAAAAGGGTGTTTCTTGGTCTAGGGAATGTCTTTCACCATGTCTCCCTGTACCTGCCCCCATCCCTAAGAGCCCAGAGGGGTGTGAGCGCGCGGGATGCTCAGTGTCCTGCAGCGCTTGAGCGTTTGCTTTTCACTGGGTTCTGGTAAGCAGGATTTTTTTCCCCCTCCCTAGTTTCCCTCTTTTTTTCTCTCCCCTGCTTAAATACATGTTTAACTCTGTCTCTAATTTTGGTAAAAATAAGATAACTTTGTTTTTATAAAATAAATGATACTATATTATTGTTTTTTCTGGGAAAAGATTATAATGGAAATTCTCCTTAAAGTGAGCTTTTTTTTTTTTTAATGTTTGAATAAATCAGCTGGCATTCTGGTGTCTGCAGGAATCACAGTGTACAGATAAACCTTACTGTGCACAGTCCCAGCTAGGACAGAGTGGCCAGTCCTCAAGCTTACAGATGGGAAAAAGAAGGCGGGGCTCCCTCGACACCCACATCACTTTGCAGCTTGCCGGCCCACGCTAGGGGACCGGTCCCCCGGGGAGCACCTGCACATGGGAGTCAGCCGCAGCTCACAAGGCTCTATGGTTTTTCTCTTTCAAAAGTTCTATGCGAGGGGCTTTTTATGCACCGCTTCCCTTCATATCCCAGTGTCACCTCAGCCTTTTCCGTTAGTCTTAGAAAAGCATAAATGACCATCTTTGTGGACGTTCAAGTTTGGGGCAGGAGATGAGGGCGAGCTGGATACTTGGAGATTGAGAGAGACGAGTGACAGTAGGTGACCTTCCCCTTTCATAAGAGTGATCATTGAGGCGTTTACTGCTTTCTCTTTTGTTTCCCAGAACATGAGTGTCACTTCATGTTAATTTGTGTGAGCAAGGAAATGTATGGCAAATACAAAATTTGGAATATCCAGATTGTGTTCTGCTTGGCTTTTGCTGCATGGCTTAGTGACAAGAGCATGGGCTTGGCGTCTTGGGCATGGGGCTGAGCTCTGCCTTGTACTAATGTTGTGGCCTTGGGCAGTTTTCATTAACTCTCTGTAGGGTTGGGTCACCTGTAAAAGGGGGTTAAAAACCTGGTTTTTAACATTGTTGTGGGAATTAGTGTGCTCTGTGTGTCGAGCACCTGGCACGGTGTCCAGAGTGCAGTGGATCTGAGTGCTGCTGTGGTCCAGGCCTCTGTATACAATAAAGATGAATTTCACTCCTTTTATGATAATTTGTGTAACAGTTAAAATTTTTTATATAAATGTACATTGGAGGAGATTTTGGAGATATACAAATAAGCAAAAATAAAACTAAAAGTGACCTATAATTTGTTTATACTAGACCTAACCATTGTCGTTAGAGCCTCATGCTATTTCTTTATTTTAAACTGTTTTTTGGTATTTTGATATACAGAAAGCAGAAAAAATTATGCAGTGACAATTCCTATAACCTTTACCTAGATTCACCATTGAACACTTTGCCACATTTGCTTCATTTCCGTCATAAACTTTCTTTTTTTTTGCCGAAGCACTTAACTCTTAAGACACAGACTTCATGACACTTACTCCCTACACCCTTCAGAACAAGGACAGTGTCTTACATAGTCCCAGCACTGTCCTCATAGCTGGGAAAGTTGACATTCATCCAGTCACACGATCTAACAGGGAAACCTGTATGCAGCATTTTCCAGTTGCTTCAAAATGACCATTAGTTGTTACTCTATTGGAGTGTAATACCCTTACCCCTTGTGTTTTTCATGACTTTGAATATTTTGAGTCCAGGCCAGTTCTGGGATTGTCTGGTTATTTCCTCATGATTAAATTCAGGTTAAATGTTTTTGGCAAGAACATTCCGTAAGTAATGTCATTGTGTGCATCGCATCAGAAGGCATTTAGTACCGGGTTGTCCCTCTGTTGACGATGCTAAGTTGGATTACTTGGTTAAGATGGTGACTGCCAACTTTCTGGTGTCAAGGCGCAACTGCCCCTTGTGGTTAATAGGTCACCTGTGGTGCTCCGGAGTGATTGGGTACTTGGAGAGCACGGGAATGTCCCGCTCACTAGCAGTCGCACCTGGTGGTTTTGGTCTGGTGATGAGCCTTGCTTAATGTTCTTTGGACACACGCACACAGGCACACAGATGCTCGTGTGTGTGTCCACAGAACAGACTAAGATATTGTCTGCGGCTTCCTTCCTTAGGATTCTGAGCATTTTCTCCGTGTACTGTTCAGTGTCATTTGAGCGGCACGCTAGCCACGGAAGGGGTCTGCCGGGGCTTGTTTGGCAGTCCCGTTGTTCGCCGCGCAGACGGTCTCCTGGTTTCGGCTCTTGGTACCCGCGTTGCGCTGGCTGCCTCCTGCATGGTCCTGGGCAAGGGCGGGAAGAGGTGGTTCTTGTTTTCCGCATTGTAACCTTCCTGCTATGCTGGTCTGCAGTTGTTGGCGTACCCTGGGATTCCTGCCCTCCGCTGCCCAGAGGAGGAGGATTAAGCCAGGAGTACGTGCTCCCGGAGCCTGGATTTAGCCAGGAGGGTGTCCCCACTAGCAGGCTGGAGGGAGTGGGGGTCAGCCCAGACAGCGGCGTGCTCCGGGATGTGCCCTGTTAGTAGTTGGCAGTGAAGTTCTCAAACCACTCCCCCGTGGTATACGCTTACTCTAAGAGGGGTGCACCCCGCAGAGTAAGTTTTATTTTCCTAAGGAGAGCCAGAGTTACCTCTGACCGCTCAGACATAATTTAGAAAATTCCTCTTCCTTCAGCGGTGGTTGTCTCTGTTCCATGTGCTTCCCACAGACTAGCAACAAGAGCAGCACTGGTTGGCTTGGAGGAATCAGGCAGCAGAGCTGGGGTTCGTGAAGTGTAATAAATATTCAGGAAAGCTACTGTATTTAATCTTGTCCTGTTAAAAATATTGAAATCTCAGACGTAAGTTCTTTATTTGATATACACCCGGGCTTTCTCATTAAGAATTATTTTTTTGAAATTGTCAGTTATAGGAAGAAAATTATTCTTCCAGCAGCTTTATAATATCCTGATTATTAAATTTAAATTGTTTTAGTGGAAGGAGGCAAAACCGGAAGACCTTATGGATTCAAAACTTAGATGTGTGTTTGAATTGCCGGCAGAAAATGATAAACCAGTAAGTATGTTTATCGGTAACAATAATGGGATGTTACAAGCTGATACTCATTTGCATACCATCTCCTGCAAAACCAGGATTTAAGTTGGCAAATTATTTTCCTACTTCTGATGTCTGATGAAAAAAATAAGCTGAAGTCAACAAATAAGGGGCCTTCATGAAATCAGCCTCTGAGAGACTGGTGGAAAGACAACTAATTGAAACGATTTATTTTCTTGGGAAGTGCAACCTGTTGGCTGGTGAAATGTCATAAATCCTGAAGAGCTTCTCTGACTTGGCAAAGTTATAGGTTGCTGTAAAGAGTGGGTAAGTCCACAGCAGGGAGTGATTTTGCCGTTTATCACGGGGCTTGACGGACAGGTGGTAAGCTCTCGGGTTCTCTGGTTTCACAGACTGCTGTCCTAGGTCTCCTGTCTGCTCTTTCCCCTAACGCCACCCCCTTAACCCTCCTGCCTCTTTCATTAAACCTGCTTTTAGATTAGGGTTTCTCAACCTCAGCACTGTTAACACTGGGGCCGTCTCGGGCCATGTGGGATGTTGAGCAGCAACCCTGGCCTCTCCTCACTGGATGGATAACCGGTCATCACCCATCTTGCGTGACAACCAAAACTGTCCCCAGACGTTGCCCGGGGTGCGCTGGTGGGGGCAGAACCGCCTCCCGCTGGGAGGCCCCCCATCCCCGTGCTGCCGGAGGGGCTGAAGGCAAGAACCAGCTGCCCCCGAGCTGTCCGCTCGCTTTTCTCTGTGAAGCCACGGGGCAGACCTCTCATGGCCCTTGCTCATGACCTGTTGCGAGAGCAGATTGTATCTGAAATGCTGATTTGGACCTTCCTTCAGCCTAGTCAGAAGAGCTTAAATTGTTTTAAAAAGCCACCCTGCAGAAAGTCCCACTACCCCGGCCGTTAGTCGCCGGAGTTGGGAAATGGAAACGCTCGCGTTCTGTGAGCATCGTCCGTAGCGGTCTGCAGGAAGGCTGCTGGCGTGTGCCTCTGCTGCTCAGTGTTTCCTTCCTGCTCGGCGACTGACCGCCGTCCTGATCCCGCCTCTTTGAATGGGTAATGGGGGTTTTTTGTTGCCGATTTTGTCTCTTCCCATTGCACATTTTGTCCCGGGAAGGTCATTTGGGGAACCTATGAGACCTGTGCTCTGTTCCTGGCTCTGTGCGGTACCAGCTCTGTAGATGGGGGCCTCGCCCTTTGCGGGGCTCCCTTCTCACCTGGAAGAGGAAGGGTCAAGCCCAAGAGTGCGATAGGGAGAGCCGGTCGTTGTCTGTGAGCTGTGTGGGACCCCCAGGCCAGTGATCCCCAGCACACCTGACCACCGCATGCCCTCCCGGGTACCGGCTCCTCCGCGCTCACTCTCCAGAGACGGTCATAACTGTCTCAGAAGCGAAGTGGGGGTGTGCGGCCCCCGCAGTTGAGGTATTGCAGACACGGAGCTGGTTTCACCTTCAGCCCGGCCTCAAGTTCTGACTTGGTGAAATTAATCGCCCTCTGTGGAATGTCCTCCCTGGCTTCCCGCCTCCCCGTCCGGGCCCGTCCTGGGGGTGTCGAGGTCTTCCTGGTGACAGTGATTTGTGGCCAATAACTCCTGAGCTTGCACGATTACGATATGCTGATTTTGGCAAGGCAGGAACTCGATAGTGCAGTACGCACAGCCCTTTTTCTCTTCCTTTGCAGTATTAGTCTCAGCCGAGCTTCATTATTTGCCCTTATCCATAATTTCTGGGGCCCAGTTGCTTTAGATTATTAAGATACGAGATAAAGTGATCCATTTTTAAAACAAATGTGGCATGTTACAGTGTGGATGAAACGCTACCACGTGTGGTGTTTGCTGAGAACTACTTTACTTTGCATAAAAAAGTCCTTTATTACATAGTTGGTGACACTTGGGCTTTCATTTATTTCTGAACAGCATGATGTAGAAATAAATAAAATTATACCCACAACTGCATCAAAGACAGAAACACCAACGGTGTCTAAAGCTCTGAGCTCTTCTTTGGATGACACCGAAGTGAAGAAGGTGATGGAGGAGTGTAAGAGGCTGCAGGGGGAGGTGCAGAGGCTCCGGGAGGAGAACAAGCAGTTCAAGGTAATGGCATCTTTTCTTTTCCTCAAGATTTTATTCTTTTAAGTAACCTCCACGCCGAGCACGGGGCTTGAACTCACAAGCCTGACAGCAAGAGTCACATGCTCTACAGACCGGGCCAGCCAGGCGCCGCGGTGGCGTTTCATTTCCTGCTCGTCTACAGAAAACAGGGGCTTTTCTGCTGTGATCTTGGGTGGGGAAGTTGACCCATCCCTGGTTTTGTAGAATTGTTTTGTATTTCCACATTCTTTCCCTAGGGAGAAATTTCTGTGGCTTTCATCAAGTTCTGAAAGAGCTCTGACACATCTTCCCACCCCCCCCCCCCCCCTGTCCCTTAATTGACAACCATTGTCCCTGAGCAGAAGTTTCTGAACTATTTAAATTCTTGTTCCCTGGTACTTGACATGTTATAATTCATTTAATCTCCTAAACCCTTCTGTGAGGTAGGGATTCTTACCATCCCCAATTACAGATGAAGAGACTGAGGAACAGAGAGGTTAAGTGACAGGCAGGGCACACTTGCCATGGGAAATGAACCCAGGCTTTGTGCCTCAGAGTCCACATCCATCCCATTCTCCTCCTCAGTGTGCAGACTCTCGTCCTCTTGTAAGGAAACAGAGCCCCTCTTGCCCTCCCATGAGTGTAAACTGAAGACGAACTCTGAGATTAAACACAAAATAGCAGTGGTTACCTTGAATTCACAGTGTCAAACCCTGCTCCAGCCCAGGTGGGTGAGAATCTTTCCTCAGTAGAGGAAATAGGTAAATACCGACCTGTACTCCTTTAACACAGGCATGATTCTGGTCTTTGAGGATTCTCGGTGGGTCTGGGCAGTGGGGTCTCCTCAGACTGGTCACACGATGATGAGATTAGAGATGGGAAGTCGTCACAGTCGACAGGTGAAGATGACAGAAGGAGAAATGCGAGTCTCCAGCTTGTGGACGTCGACGAGGCTGTGGGCGCTGGTGTTAGAAGGTCAGGTTGCGCTGGGTGGTGAAGGCGAGCCGCACTTCATTTGGCCTTGGCGGCCTGAGATGCTGTGCCAGTGACTGTCCACACTTGACTGGCTTTGAGTCTGCGGTGGTCACAGCGTCTCCTGGGCCCCCGCTCGCAAAACATGCTGAAGGCCCCTTCCAGCTTTAAAAGTATGTCTGTTTCAGACAAGGTCTTGAAGAGAATGTTTCCGAACATCTAGTCGTAGGAACTTCTGTTGCAGCTTAACTCTGAGGCTGGTCTGGTCCCTTCTTCTCGATCATGCCACTCACCATGCCCTGGGCTTCTGCTCTTTAACCACCAAAGCACCAGACACACGTAATAAATACATCCCGCTCGGGTGACTTCTTCTTTTATTCTGACCGTGCCGTCGATACAGGAGAATCAACAGTGTCTGGAGAATGGCATCATCTTCTTTCTTTGCAGTAATCTTAATTTGCCTCCTTCAGTAACTTCTTTTAGTATGGAGTAAATTATGAAGCTGCCACTTTACTTTTTGGCTAAAAATCCAAGATATGCCTAAAGCTTCTCCTTGAGTGTATTTCTCTTCAGAAACAGAGTCCTGTGCTGTTTAAAGTGATAAATAGGTAGAAATAGCTTCTATATAAACCCAATAAAATAAATGCTGTATTTTGCTCTGCCCATTTTTTTTTTGGAAGTTAATCGAATAACATCGGTCGTTTATCACTATGCAGCGATATTGGCCATGCCCCATGAGCAGAATATCTTTAAAATATTACCAGACTAGTCTTGACAATAGAAGATTCTTTATCCTGCCCGACACTGATTTCTTGTTTCGTGTTGTTTCGTTCTTTCATTTGACCAGCACATCTCCCGAGGCCCTCCCCTGTTCTCGGCGCTGTGGGCGCGAACACGAGCTGTCCCTGCCGCTGAGGAGCTCTTTGCTGACTAGGGTCACTGGGGACGCAAATACTGACGACCTGAGTGATGAGTGGCCCCACAGAGACGGCCACAAGTGCCATGGAGCCTCAGCTCGATGGGCTGGCTGCCTGTTTTTTGCAGGACTGACAAGTGTGGGGACGAATAGATGGGGTAGTTAGCCAGAGATGCCCCTGAGCCCGAGCAGAGAGGCCTTGCTGCGCGCCATGTTGAGGAGTGTGGACTTGGCCTTGGGAGCAGTAAAGGAGGAGAAGGTTCCTATTCCATGCATTAAGTAGGCAATGTCCGAGATGCATAGATCAGCTTCAGTCACATTCTAATATTCCACTTACCATGTCTTCTGCACAGCAGTCTGCACGTAACTCATTGATACAGAGCTCTGCATTTGAAAACTTCTGGGCCTCCCACCTTGTAGCTTCTTGCGATTTTTATGCTTGTGCTTTGGGAAGTGCCTGTCATCTGAAAACCTTTGACTTGGTAAA
>NW_019154090.1:4288484-4519485 GCF_002288905.1 Enhydra lutris kenyoni | reverse complement strand
GGAGGCCTGCTCAGTAGAGGGAAGGAAGACGGAGGCCTGCTCAGTAGCGGGAAGGAAGACGGAGGCCTGCTCAGTAGAGGGAAGGAAGACGGAGGCCTGCTCAGTAGAGGGAAGGAAGACGGAGGCTCGGAGTCTGATGCAGGAGGGGGGCCGGGAGGCATGTCCAGAGAGGTGGATGGTCCCAGGGTGCCAAGGACCTGACTGACCCTCTCAAGGGCTTTTTTCTCTGAAAGTGATAGGGAGCCAGGGCGTGCCTGTTTAGACGCATGGTGTAAAAAGGTGCGTGGCTGCGTCGTGTGGGTGGGTGGCAGGGAAGAGGGGCTTCTGGCAACGTTTTCTCAGTGGCCTCAAGCCAGTGCCTTCTCTGTGGGATTCAGTTTCTCCCTTTGAAAACCGACGAGGCTGGCCCACGCCGTGAGGTTCAGGTCTGCTCGCAAGCGCGCCCTGCGAAGCTGGACGGTTGTCTGCTGCTCCTGGTGTCTTGGGTTGTCTTTGAAATGTGCATTTGCTCCCGTAGGAAGAAGATGGACTTCGGATGAGGAAGACCGCGCAGAGCAACAGCCCCGTTCCTGCATTCTCTGCGGCTGGGAAGGAGGAGGGCCCCAGTGCCCGGCTCCTGGCGCTCGTGGTGTTGTTCTTCATCGTTGGCGTCATCATAGGGAAGATCGCCTTGTAGAGGCGGCCGGCGGAGGGTGGCTTACTGGATTGATGGCCCGCCATACCGTGGGGTTTGAATTGATCATAACCATGTGTAAAAAGAAGTTAATGTGTGATGACATCTCACAGGTCTTGCCTTTAAATTACCCCCTCCCTGCGCGTGCACACGCGTGCACATACACACACACACAATTATAACATAACAATCTTTTAGAAAGTGAAAAATGTATAGTAAATGATCGGGGGGAAAGAATGGTCTTTATTAATGACGAGGGAAACCGTGATTAAATCGTAATGGCATGTCGTAAGTGTCACTTTAAACATTTGTAGCCTTGGTACCTGTGGCTGGGTTGATTACCTCTCTCAGAACAAGACACTCTTCCTGCCTGTTGGTGCTGGCCCTTGGGGAGCGGGAGCCCAGTGCGGTGGGAGGGCCACCCCTCCATGTAGCAGTCCCCACCTGCTCACCCACCCCTGGGCTGCTGCTCCACGCCCTGCTCTGCCCCGCCCCTGGCCGCTGGTTCCCTGGGACTGATGGATGGGGTCAGAAGCCAATGGCGTTGTGCTGTGGCAGCGTTGGATCTGCCCGTGGGGAGCGGGAGGTGGATGCTGACCGACTAGCCCAACACTTTGGAAATCAAAGTCAATGCTTTGTTCTCTTAAAGGGACCAAGCTGAATTACTGTCGGTTCATGTAGCGAGATTCACTTGTTATTCAGAGATGTTTAATGCATATTTAACTTATTTCATGTATCTCATCTCATGTTTCCTTATTGCCACAAGATTATAATTACTGCTGTGGGCTACACATCACCTGTGCCACCTGGTGCCGCTGGGAGCTGCTGGCATTGCGGCTGGAGAGTTGTGGGCTCCTCTCGGGAGGTTCTCCGGGCCCTGCGTACACGTGGAGGGGTGGCTTGACTGACTGTGGGCGAAGCGCTGCCAGGAAGGTTTGTCTGTGTGACTAGATGACAGCCGTCCAAGGGGGGTTCTTAGTGGCAACAGTCAGCTCTATTCCCTGTCGAATGGAGAAGACTGGCCGGGCTTCCGTGTTGTTCCTCATTGCCCCTCCGCTTCCCGTCGTACTTCCAGCACACGTGCCCCTAGTCTGGTCCTGACCTCTCCCATGTGGCCCTCGCTCGGAGTGGGGCAGCAGGGGCGGCAGCAGACAGGGAAGCAGTGGGGTGGGGGCGGGGAGAGGGGTGAGAGTCTCTTCAGGTAATCGTCGAGTAGTGATTGAGAGTTTGACTGTAAATTAATTTTATGCCATAAAAGACCAGTCCAATTCTGTTTGACTATGTAGCATCATAAAAAGGAAAAAAAAAATAAAGCCCCAGAACTAAGAGTTCTTTTGTCATTTTGTCGCACTTGCTGTGGGGGTTATTATTCTGACGGTCTTTGTTATTGTTTGTCACTGAAAGGTTGGTTCTAAAATGAGCCCCATCAGTGAGAAATCTGTATGCTTAACGACTGAATATATATAATCGTGTGTGTGTGTGTGTTGGCTTCAACGGAGAGCGCAAAAATAAAACTGCTGAAGATCTTAAGCAGCTGGTCACCCTTGCCCTTCCATTGCTTTGCCCCTGGGTGGAAAGAACTCTCTCCTCTGGGTCAAGAGGCCGAGCTGAAGAGACAAGGGACAAGCGTGCTGAGCGTGGCTGCGGGGAGCGGGTGGGTTTGAAAAGACAGAGCCATCAAAAGGAAGACAGTTCTTAGAAGTCATCTGCTTGACTCACATTCCTCCTGAGCTTGGCTGGGGCGGGAGGGCCTTGGTTCTGGCCCTGAGGGTCTGGTCAGGGACCTAGAGCCTGGGAGCTGGGCATCTGCGTCCAAGTAAGTAGCTTCTGTCTTCGTGCGCGGTTCCTGGGTCCCGAGTGCTCACGGGGAACGTGGAGCGGGCCTAGTTCGCAGCCACATGCCCGGTGCTCAGACGGCGTTGAGTGCGTGCATGGGGAGGGCTGCCCAGTAGAAGTTAGGCTCCGGTATTCTCTTGTCCGCGTAGATCCAGGGACTTACGGAACGGGGTGAAAAGACGGTGCCTTCTGGCATTCATTTCTGTAAGTGGACTGCGGTCTTCCCAGGTGTGGGAGCTGCAGCGAACCGGTCCTGGGAGCTTCCAGCCCCTCACAGCCTCAAAAGGACCAGGGTTGGGAAGGTCTCGGACTGTTCCTCGGAGTGCGGCACAGCCCCATTTCTCTGGAGCAGGACTCCCCAGGCATTTTCTCAAGGGGTGTGGCTGTGTGTTCCCATAAAACCTGATTCGCAGGAACAGCTGGTGGGATTTGGCGTAGGACGCTGGAGCTCGCCTGCGCTTGCTCTGGGACGACTGAGTTCTTAAAGATGGTGCCTCAGGTATCCGTTCTGTTCTCGAACCTGGCGAGTGACTTTGTGTTTTGTGTATATGCAGGAGGCGGCATTCAGCTTCTCAGAAGATGTGGGCCTTTTGTTTGTAGCTGAAAATGAGAATTTAAAATCCACCGTTGCCTTCTTTCTCACTAGTCATCCTGTAAGATCTCTTGCTCCTTTAGAGGTTAAGGTTCGGCGAACGCAGGTTAGTTTACGGGGCTTTTTGACTGAGCAGAAGAAGGGAGCTCCCCAGGGAGAGAAGGAAGGCAGTGGTGGGAAGATTGGATATTATGTAAATCATCCAGTCAGTAAAGAGCGAGCCAGGAGAGGGAGAGAGTGTGCGGCGCAGCACGGCTAAGGGTCAGGGACCGTTTGAAGAGCCACAAACACTCAAAATCTCAAACGTGGGCAGGTATGCACCTTTTGAGTGTCTTTCCTGGAATGACAGAAAAGGAAGCCTGAGAGTCAGGCGGAGAGGTAGATGCACTGTCCCCTCCCATGGCCTGGCCTGGCCGAAGAGGGAAAGAGTCAAATAATCCGAATAAACTGGCCCAGCCTGAGCAGGGCTGACTAAGTGAGCCCGCCCGCCTGCTGCCTGGGGCACCTCTTTACAGCAGCTCGGAGAGCGGTGCCTTTGTTTCAGAAATCTGCCACCGAGCCCGCAAACGCAGAAGAGACGTAAACAATAACAGGGTCCTGTAAATTTTTATGGATGAATTTTTAAATTGATAATTTAAGCTCCCTCCGCACAATACAGAATACTTCTTAAAGTACAAATACTTATTAAAATACAAAATACTTCTTAAAATACAAAATACTTCTTAAAGGCGGCTGGATGTATTATTTGTAGGTATGAGGACCGGCTTTATTATTTTTTATCCTTCTCTTAGTTTGCATGTTTTCCTTCTCTCGTCTTCTAAATTGCTGGCACCAGCAGTAATAAATACTGATAAAATCAAAATTGATTTTTAGCAGTGGACAGTTTATGCCTAGAGAGACGGCTTATACCTACATAACACAGAAGTGGGAAAAATGAGGAACCTCCAGTGATCCGTGAAAACCTGAACGCTTTCGAACAAATCCCAGGAACAGAACTGCTGTCCACAGATATCAGTGCCGTCTTGCAGGCTCTGCTGGCTCAGATACAACTGAATGCAGTGATAGCTCAGGGCTAAATAGCCTTTCAAATTAATTTGAAAACAAGCTCTGTGTGTGTGTGTGTGTGTGTGTGTGTGTGTGTGTGTAGCATATGTATCATATGTAAGTAGCTTAACATTTTTCAAATGGTACCTCTATTTTTTGCACACACAAATATTTATATTTGCAAACTCAGAAATCCATGCCAAAACACAATACCATTTGTCATTTTCAGTCCCTTCTCTAAACTGGACCATTCACAAGTTTCTGGTTACGGTTTGTGAAATTCTTGGTTTGAAAGGAAACAACAGGGAGTGAGATGGGGCCCAGGCGTCCTCGTCCCCTTGAGCGCGGATCTGCCAGCCCCCCCCCCCCCCCCCCCCCCCCCGCCCCCCCCCCCCGGGGGCGGGGCCCCCCCCCCCCCCCCCCCCCCGCCCACCCTGGGAGCCTGCCTCAGGTGACGAGGCTGCCTCGCCCCCTGCTGGTGGTGGCCACTCCCCGAGGGCATCTCGAGGGCTCTGGGGTCCAGGGCGGCCTCCCCTGTCCCTGCCCGCGGTCCGTCTGGCTAGAGGAGGAGCAGAACAAGGTCCAGCTCTGGAGTTACGAAGTGACCACCGCGAGGCATCTGCCCACAGTTAAGCACAGGCTTGCCTGCTCTTGCTGGTGCAAACGCTCACGGAGGTTGCTGGAACGGCACCTGTCCTTAGAAAGTCCCCTGACGCGTAGAGGGATGGCTCCGGTTCCTGTGCACAGATCTGCTAGGGCCTGTGGTCACCACAGGTGCCACACGTCGAGTGGGGCCCCTCGGGGTTTCTGTGGCCCAACTGGCTTTGTGGACGGCTTGTTTCCTTTTTTAACCTTCCTCCTGCGGAGCTGCGTTGACAGGAACCTTTCAGGGAAAGTAGCTGCTGTTCCAGTGCTCCCTCAGCCTTGTGCAGAGCCCTTCCAGAACGTTCGCTCAAACAGCTGCGACGGGAGGGCGGGGGTGCAGGGATGAGGGCTTTGTTTCGAACGAGAGGAAATGAAGTCTCCAAGAGGTTACGCTGAGCAACTTCTCAGAGCCTCTCATTAGGAACGAAGTCGGTCTCAGGGAGCCCACAGGGAGGCCGGCATGGCCACGGCGGGGTCTGGACCGCGGTCCCACCCAGACGGGCCGTGCGGAGGCTCTGCTGAGTGAGCTCGCGGGCTCGGGCGCTCCGACCACTTGTGTCCGCTTACGTGTCTGTCTGCCCACCTCACGCGGTTGCTCTGAAGGTCCAGTGCACAGAGTCCGGACGCTGATTGAGACGCTTTTTTATTTTTCTTTTTGAAAGCAAACACGCTCAGACAGGGAAGGACAGGTGTGTTTTCCATTTTCTCATTGCCTGGAGATCTCTGCCTGATGCTTGTGGGGGATGAATTGGGGGAAGGAGATGCCCAGTCCATCTCGGCGCGCGGGGGACGAGGCTGCTCTCTGCGGGGCTTGACATAGCTCGTAAATTAAATGTGAAGCGAGGGCGGTCCATTGAAGTTGGCATCACAGCAGTGGCCTGCGGGGTTTCAGAACAGCCAAGCTTCTGGGCACGGACCTCTCCCCGAGTTAGTGCTGCCTTTCTCTGGGAGAGCCTGGAAGGAAGCAAGTCCCAGGGTCCAGAGGCGGGCTTGGGAGGCCATGAAAAACGGGCCTCCAGCAAGACTTCCAACCCTCTCACTCCAGCACCTGAGTCCCGTCTGCCACACGCACAGTCCACGGGCTCAACCTCCCTAGAATGTCAGTTGGGGTGCACGAGAGCCCCCCCCACCGACCCCCTGCAGCGGGATCCAGACCTCCCTCTGCGGGGTGTTAGCGACGTCATCTATGCCACTGAAAAGGTTTTGTCTTACCACTTTTCATTACAGGGGTATTTTGGAAAATGTAGAAGACATGAACACACACGAATGGTTGTGTATAATAGTTGCAAGTGAAACCCGCAGAGGTAGATGAGAGGTTGTCTCGAGTAATATAATTACTTGAGATTTTTTTCCTAATGGAATTAATTCATTAGAAAATGTCTGCATCGACTCGGTAGAAGAGGAAGAAAAGCCGCAGCAAGAGCGTAGCTGTTATCTGACTTGCCGTGGGTACTCGCAGTCATGATACCTTGGAATGTTGCCACAACATGGATTGCTTTGATTAAAAGATGCCAGTTGCATAAAACAGGACCATGGGGTAATAGTTTTCTGCCGCTAGATAAATGCTAATGTTCATTTTTAAACCAGGAAACATTGATCCTGTGACAGTGCCCTATTAGAATTACTTCGTTAGACCACAGGGTTGATGTCTATTTAATCATTCGGCTAACGGACGTGGGTGCGGGACCACCGTGCGCCCACTGCGTCCTGCTGGGCCTCGGAGTGTCCATGTCACTCCCGCCCAACGCTGCGGCCGGCCCCAGCGGATCCCATCTACTTCTTGTTTCCCTTCAGTCCATGCCAAATAGGGTAGACAGATCTGATGATAGCTCAACACAGTTTCCTTAAGGCTTAGTGCTCGCAAGGATGCATAGCTTTTTGTGACTTAAAACACTAATAAACTAGCATGCATGTTTCTCATGTCAACTCAATGGTTTTCCATGTGATACGAAGAGGTCTGGTTGTTTCTATGAACCGGACGCCTACATTCCCGTCTTTCTTTTGTACTTGACGAAGTCAACTACATTCAGCTGTGACCCTCCACTGCGGCATTCTTTTAAAACGAGGCTTTTCCATTGACTCTTGTAGTTGGATTCAGAGGTCAGAATTTATTGTCTGTAATCCCGAGACCATGTGTGAAGGACCGCTTGCCTTCAACGTTCACGCGTTTAGCAAACATTCATCGGTTTACCTTCGGTGTGTTAGATACTGGAGGAGACGCTGAGGAATTCATCAACAGGAGTGATCTGTTTTTGTGCGTTTCATTCATAAGCACCCTCAGTAAAGTGCTCCAAGCTTACATGTAGAGAGCCAACTGCAAAGTACATTTGGTTCTCACTTCTGCTGCTAGCGTTTACTTTTTTAAGAATTTATAAACCACTGCCGTTTGGAACTTCTCTAAGAAACTTAGAATGATCTATTTAAATGTCCCCTTTACCACCTCTCTCCTTTGTGAGTAAAGAAGTCATTTCAATGGCACACGCTGTCCCCCTCTGCTTTACAGCTTTCTCCCTGTGTTGGGGGAAAAAAAAATCTCTGCAGTTTTTCGTGTGTGTTTTCATTCTGACTTCAAGGTACATTAACATTTTGGGGGAATCGAGTCTTTTAAGAGATGTCTAACAATGCTATTGTTTCCATAATTTTTCTTTTCTGTATTTTGAGTTGTATTTCCTGTTTTGACGGAGAATTCATTTTAAAAGTTGGTGCAGGAAAGGACTCTGCCATCATCCATTCTGGTTATCGGATATGTCATAAATTCATGGTTTTATGGCTGACTTTACATTTCCCGGAGGGAAGGAGATGTATTTCTGCAGTGTCCAGATCGAAAGAACCGTTCAGAGCGTGTTCTCACATGTTCCGCTGTGTCAGCCTGATGAAGCCCGCCCTGCCAAGGCATAAACTTTTGTACTAGCTGTCTCCGTATTCTGTTCAATAAATTCTGTGCTCTGAATATGTTTAAAGGATGCTTCGGTGTAAAATTATTTCGAAGGGATGGCTTAAGAGCATTTGGATATGCTTTAGAGAAAACACCAGAGCCCATCGCCTTGCTCTGCCACTGATTCTTAGGAACATAAAATCGGTTTAAAATGAAAAATCTTAGATATCTCGTGTGACGGAAACAGACCTAAGGGAGCTTCCTCGTTTAACTGATGAGGAAACTTTTGCCCAGTGTGGGAGCCAGGCACGCATTCTCGTCCTTCCTGCCTGTTGGGGGTGGGTGGGGAGGATTCGTCATTGACTGACAGATCCCTGGCTGGTGGACGTTGCTAGCAAGTCTGCAAGGTGGGGCAGCCTCTGGCTTTAAGCGGTGGTGGGCAGCTCTCCATCATACAGTGTTATCTTGGCGAAACGTGAGTGACAACATTTTCATTTCTTTTGAAGAAGCAACAGGCAAACGTTAAGACTTAACACCAGTCCAAAAGACAGCATGAAGATCCACCGGCGCCGCTCCCCCCGCCACCAGCCCACACCCACTGCTCTTCTCCAGAAACTCCTGAATGTCCCATGTCCCATTTGCCTCTTTCCAGAGATCCTCTCCGCACGTGTGTCTGAGCACACACCAGCCCGTGTCCCCTTACACACAGAGGGCGGCACACGCAGCCTGCCCTGTCATGACTGTTTTTTGACTTTGTCACATGTTGGAGATCATTTCCTGTCCACACACATTTTCTTGATGGCTCTGTCGGTTTTCTCTGTGATGTGCCCATAACTGACTGAACCAGCCTTCACAGAGGTGCATGTCACCTGTTGCTAGTCTTGGCTGCTACAAACACAGCTACAGCGGGACCCCTGCCCATGAGCGGGAATAACGGGGCATAGTTCCTAGGGGTGCCTGCATTTTAAATTTGGTCCCGTGACTTCCCCACCGGGTTTCGCGGAGGACATGCCAGCTTCTGTTCCAGCACCGTCTACCCGCCCCCCACCCACTGCTAGCATGTTGCCATGTCTGATTTTTGCCTTTCTTTGCTCATCAGGAAAGGGCACACGGTTTCTTGGTTTCGGTCCCCATTTCTTTGCATGAGGTTGAGCCACTTGTTCGTGTAAAGGTTGTTTGAACACACACGTGATGATCAGCAATGAAGGACGTTCAAAGGAAGGGGAGTCTTAACCACGGAAAGGGCCAGGGGTGAAACAGCAGAAATGCAGTTGTAAAGGGGTACATTTATGAATGTGGAAATAGGAATGTACAGTATTTTGCTCCTGGGAAAAGCACTTGCTGCAGAGGATATAGAAATGGATTGGGCGGGGGGCAGGGGGCAGGGGTGATAAATAACACTTTATTGCCAACTGATCAGGCTCTCATTCCTGACCTCTGCTAGCGATGTCCTGATGGCGTTAGTCTAATGAGCCTGTCGTCTTGCTGCCCAGGGGTCCTTATCACAGAGGCCACAAGTGAGGCACACTTCAGTGTTCCAGACCCCAGGGGGTTCTGGAAGAGGGACTAGAAATGGTGGTCATCCTTAAAGCTGTGAAATAGAGGTGTTTTCTGCTCAGCAGTCACAGGAGCTATTCTGGCATTATCTCTCGTGAGCATCTCGTTCTTAGTGCATCAGGAAGACAGACGCCGTCTGGGAAGTTGCCAGGGTCCTGGGATGGGGCGGGGGAGATGTGCCCTGCCGGAAACAGATCCCTCCCCCCGCCACCGAGTCTGCACTTAAAGTGGAGGCTTTACCTTGTCCAAGTAGAACTTCTCTTTGTTTTCTTAGCAATGCTTGACCACTAAAATCACTCGAAGGATAAAAAGAGTAAAAATTTAGAGAAACACATAAGTGCTACAGACTTTTCAAAGAATGGACCTTTATGCTACTTCAAAAACTTAGGAGAATGTGTACGGCAGGCAGGAGGCTTTTGAAAGTCAAGCCAAGACCCATTGTTCTATCTCAACCTCAGCCTTGCAGTCACAGTCCCCGACCTCAGTGCGGCTCCAAAGCACAGGAAGTGTCTCCCGTTCGTAATGGTAAAACCACCCAAAGGTATCTCTCCACTCGCTGAGAGCTCACGGCTGGTGCTTTGGGCATTTTCTCCCTTGTTTCCTCCAGTCTCAGACTCTGAGGACGAGTCTGATTTGTACAAAGTTAGCTGCTCCCTCTCCCCTACCCTGGGATGCCTGCTTCACCAGCCCTGTCCCCCAAAGCGTTTTGACACCTCTCTTGCCATAGTCTGTCCATACTGGATTGAAAGCAATTTGAAGGGAAGTTCTAGATTTTGTTGTTGGATTTGGTTTTGCATTTTTTAAAAGTTTTTATTTAAATTCCAGCTAGCCAACACACAGTGTTACGTTAGCGTCCGGTATTAATATGGTGACTCAGCACTCCCATCCATCGCCGGGCGCTCATCACAAGTGTGCGCCTTCATCCCCATGCCCCCGCCCCCTGCCCCTTGAGAACCGCCCGTGTGTTCTCTGTAGTTAAGAGTCTGTTTCTTGGTTTTTCCTCTCTCTTTTTTACCCCTGTTGTTCATTTGTTTCTTAAGTTCCACATATGAGTGACATCATATGGTATTTGTCTTCCCCTGAAATACGTTGTTGAGCATAATATTCTCTACCTCCCTCTTTGTCACTGCAAGTGGCAAGATGTCGCACTTTTTTTGTGGCTGAGTAACGTTCCTGTATATACATACACCACATTTTCTTTATCCGCTCCTCTGTCGGTGGATGCTTGGGCTACATTCACAATTTGACTATTGTAAGTAGTGCTGCTGTAGACATTGGGGTGCGTGTGTCCCTCTGGATTCGTGTTTTGGTGTTCTTTGGGTAAATACCGAGTACTGCGGTTGCTGGGTCCTAGGGCAGCTCTACGTTTAACTTCCTAAGGCACCTCTGTGCTGTTTTCCACAGTTGCTGCACCAGTGTGCATTCCCACCCACCATGCATGAGGGTTCCTTTTTCTCCACGTCCTCGCCAACACGTCTTGTTTCTTGGGTATTGTTGAGTTTAGCTGTTCTGAGGTGTGAGGTGGCATCTCGTTGTGGTTTTGACTTGCATTTTCCTGGTGATGAGTGATGTGGAGCCATCTTTTCGTGTGTGATGTGTTTTGTGACATTTTTCATTTTACTTTTTACCAAAGCATTTCATGTGCATTGTATAAAATGCCAGATAGTTCTAACAGGCTCATAGTGAAAACCAGCAGACCTTCCTGTCCCTGTGCTTCCACTTCCGGGAGGAAGCCATGTTAGCGCTTTCTGTCTTCTCATATTAACATCTATATTTTTCTTTCACTTCTAGATCTTATCTGTTGATTTCCTTCTAAGGAAGGTAAGGAAGTGGCTCCAGCAACCTTTCTCTCCACCCTTGTCTGAAACACAGTCTCCTTCCCCTCCCCCTCATAGGGTTATGTCATGATTTTTGGCTATGTCAGTATCCTTTTGCTTGATGGAGACTTAAATATTGTTCACAGCAAGGTATTATCTGTTCTGTGATTTTATTTCCCTTTTATACTTAACCCTGCACCTCTCCGCTGCTTACTTTCTTATATATCTTTCATTAATTCAGCCCCGGACTCTGACAGACGTGTAAGAGCATTCACACATTTGGTACACTATGATTTTTATGTATTTTCTCAGGAAGGTCCCTCCTAGAGAGCTCCCTGTTCTCTTGCTACTCTGTGGACTGACTGGCCTCCAGAGCTGCTGCCTGACTTTTATCCCAGGAAGGCCCTTCCTTCACCATCATCTGGGGAATTCTCTTTGTTCTCTTCTGGGTGAATTTCCTGTTTCCTGGATCTCTAGCATCTTCATTCTTGTTTTACCTCCTGGTTAAGGTGGAATACATCCTCAGGCTGGTTTCTGAGAAAGGAGCATGTGGGAGATAACTTTTCTGAGAAGGTTACATATCTGAACATGTTCCATTCAGCCCTTTCACTAAACTGATAGTTGTACTGGGTATAAAAATCAAGGTCAGAAATATGTTCAGGATCCTGAGAATATTTGCTGATTGCCAGCTTCCAGTGTTGGCTTTAAGAAGTTTAATGCCATTAACTCCTGATGCTTTTTTTTTTTTAATTTCTAGAGAAATTCAGCTTTAATTTCCAACTTTCTCTTGATTTGTCTGTCATCATATTTATAATTTTCAAGAATTTTTTCCTTTCTAAATACTAGTATTTGTTTTTTAACAACCTGCTTTTGCTAGATAGTTTATATTCTTTTCACAGAGGATATTCTAGTTCCTCTTTTTGTTGTTGTTTTTGTTGTTTTTGTTCTGTAAATAAGAGGGACTGAAAAATGTTGATGGTCTTTAAAAGGTTAGCATTATTTTCACCCAGGGTAGTATAGGTCTTTTTGTTGTTCTGTCCTCTGCATTATCTGCTTCTTACTGGTTACTTTGAGTGTTTTTTATGTTCATTTATTTATTTTTCAGTAATCTCTACACCTAGTATGGGGCTCTTACTAGTCTCTTTGTGTTGGGTTTTTAGTCTCTAGCATTTTGGAGGCTTTCCTTAAATGCCTGGTAACCCTTGAATGTCCTTTAATGTATTTATGAGTGAGGCCCTGAAGAGCTATGTTTGTGTAGGTGGGATTTACTGGGTTTTGGGTCTCTGTGCAAGCGAAGGGGCTGGGGACCGCTCAGGTGCCTCCTCGGGGGAACTTCCAGCTGTCAGTATCTGCAGTTGGTTCAGTATGGGCTCGTTTCTTGGGAATCTTCCTGTCTCCTGCCCGGCAACAGAAGCCTGGCCGCTATTTCTCAAGGAGAAGGAGGCTGTGCAACCCAGCCGTTTAATGGGTAGAATTTTCTTTGCTATCTCTATTTTTAGTGTGACACCTTGCTCTGGATGGTCTCCCAAGTCCAGACATCTCCTGTTTGCCCTTCTGGTTTCATACAGGGGTTAGGAAGAGGATCTGGGGATAGAACTCCTTTGTAGACTTTCAGATAGTCCTGTTTTCAGCCCCAATGCTCTCCCACCCCCAGGCTTCCTTAGACCACTGCTTCCTAAGCCTTTGGGGGCATGAGTGGACTTGCTTCTGACCCCTGCCCCGAAACTGGCCAGGTAGCACCTTTCTCTCCGCTCTCTGTCACCTCTCAACTTGTTGCCCATCAGCCGTCCAGACTCTGGAAGTTTGCTACCATCTCTTCTTGACTCTTCTCCTTTCCTGTGTATCTGTGTGACCTTGTGCCTCTATTCCCAGAATTTGCTGGGGGATTCAGAAAGAAGTAGATGTGAAAGCATGTGCTCCCCCTGGCCTGTGCCGGGTACTCAGTACCTACGTGGAGTCCTTAATAAACTGACTATTGATGTTAACAGCGCTAATGACCAAGAAAAATAAGTTTTCTGTTAAATATTTTTCTCCTGCGGGATTAAAAAATACCAAATATAGGAGTGAGAGTAGCAGATTATTAATTAATAACCCTTAGGAAGTAAATACAGCATCGCTGGGAGAAGACCCATCCTCACAGAGAGTTTTGTTTCAAGCTGTTCCTCTTACAACACGACGTTGCTGCTTCGTGAACCTCCTGCCAGGCGTGGACCTTCCAGGTGTTCGAGTTTGTTTTCCTGGTGAGGAAACTGCAGCCGGGCGCTCCGTAGCTAAGGTCGGAAAGTCTTAGGTCCCTGCACGAGGCTGAGGGTCTCCCCGTTTCCATGACCTTTACACATGTGAAACCTGAGGGGGCTGTCAGGGTCCTGCCGATGTCAGGCTGTGCAGCCCCTATTCTGGGACAGCAGCTGGCCCCAGTGCCCTTCCTAGGAAGAGCCTGGGTAGGAGAAAACAGATGTGCTCAAGGTCACAGCTCTGGGCTCTGCTCTGCCAATCTTATTAAAATAATAATAATGATAATCAATGTCAAAAATTCCAAGCCAGATTTCGACAGAGTATGTGGCTGTCCTCTGGCTGCTTGAGTTCATAGCCTCCAGTCAGCCTTCAGAGGGTTTACCCACCCAGCCGTGTTTCCTGAGCTCCCGCTATGTCAGGTGCCGTCCACGTGCTGGGGGCGTGGTGGGCGACAAAATGGACAAGGGCGAGCCGTCAAGGGACACCTAGAGGAGAGAGGCCGACAGTGAGGAAATGAAGCACAAGGGCCCTTCATGATGACTGGTGAGATTACGGTGCTGAAGCATTCCAGGCGGGGGGCGGTGAAGAGAAGACCCCGACGCGTGGGGGCCTGGGTTAGCCCTCGGTCCTCACACCCGGCTAGTGGGGTCTGTGTGAGGGGGATCGGCTTCCAGGCGCTCAGGCCAAGCTCACCCCCGGGGAGCGGAAACAGCCCCCCAAGCCCTCCTGGGGCCCCGCTGATGGCCCTGATGCACGTCCCCTCTCCTTTGCATCAGGAGCTGCCGCTCCCCCCACCGCCCCGGTCCTCTCCAGCTTCCCTAACGCCTGAGTCACCAAGGCCCCATGAGACCGGCCTGAGTGCGGCAGAGCCCGCGTCACCGCAAGCTGCTCTTTCTCAGGCCGGGAGCACCATGGGGAGATTAAACACATTCACTTAGAAAAAGCAAAGAAATAGCTTCTTTTGATAACCAGCATCTGTTAGTTAATGGGCCTCTGAGAGCTGTATACAATTTAAACTTTTTATTAAAAAAAAAAAAAAGAAAAGAAAGCCTCATTTACTCTCCTGGGAGCTTGCACTATGAAATTATAAACTGCACGGGTTTTTTTCCCTTCCCTTTTAAACGTGACTGAACACGGAATGGAGAACATTAATTTTGTTTTGTTTTGTTTTGAACTAGAAGTATGGGTTTTACTTTCCCCTCTGTTGATTAAAGCTATCTTGGGTTTTATGTGGAGGGTTCTCCAAGGAGCCAAGAAAGGGGCCAGAAGGCTGGTGTCTGCGGGCTTCTCCCCCAGCCCCCTCGGCCCCCTGGGTCCTCAGATGACACCTCTGGTTTCAGCCCAGGGGGAAAGGGATTGTTGTCCTTTGTCCAGCCGTGATTCTTTCTGCTGGCGTCCACTGCTCCAGAACCAAGAGGCCCTGGGAGGGAGGGCACCTCGGTCCTGTCAGGGAGACTTGAATTTGAAATGACTCATGCTTTGCCCCACGAAGCAGCTCTGACTTCCTTTCCCCAAATACAGTCAAGGAGTCCTACCCCTATGAAGGGACCTGGAACCCTGAAAGGACACCCCAGGACAGATGCACAGCCCTCGGGATCTGCGGCCGGGCTGCTGGCGACCTTGGGCAAAGCCCATTTTCCTCTGCGAGCCTTTAGCATCCCCAAGAGCAGAGACACACCCCTCACCTTCTAGGGTGCCCCACCCACCTGCCCTGCTGCGCCCGGAGGGGTACTATGCCGGCCATGTGCTTGTAGTCTTGTCGTGGGTCTTGGTGTGAGGATTAAATGGGACCGTAAACATTTGTTTCCTCGACTGTGGTTCTGAGCATGTGCAAGCTCTGCTGGAGAAGATGGCAGAGACTGACTTGGTCCTTCCCTGTTGCACGGAGCTTACGGGTGTGGTAGAGGAGGCAGAGAATGAGCAAGAACCGATGAGGTCAACTCCGACGGTGAGCAGTAAGCGTTAGAAAGAAGGGTCTGCATGATGGGATGGGTGGATAGACAGAAGGACAGAAGGGGAAGGGAGGCTGCCGTTTCGGGGTACTGATGGCTGACCTCCCTAAGCTGGTGACATCTGGTCTCAGACTTGAAAAGGTCAAGCTTCTGAGCATCTGGGGGAAGAGAAGCAGCAGTGACACATGCAAAGGCCCCGAGGTAGGGAAACAGTTTGTTGCAATCCAGAGCCAGAAGGAAGGCCAGTGCGGCCTGTGCGGGGCAGGGCGGGGGGGGGGGCATGGCTGGACCTTACAGACAGCACTGACCCAGGGGCAGGGATTTTCTTCCCAGTGCATCGGAAGCTTCCAGAGAATTTGCAACAGGGCAGGGCAGTCACCTGAACCAAAGGGGCGTAACAGAGAGCCGGGGTTTACCTCCACTGGTTTTATTCTCTTTCACACATTCCCTGGAAGACACTTCACTTCCTTTCTTTAGAACCGTAATCCCCTTGGTTGACTTTAATAACCAGCAAGAACATTTTTCAGGCTGTTTAATTTTATTAAAAGATTCAAATTTGATGACAAATGGCGTCATGGTTGCCTCGAGCCTCAGATACAAGACTTGCTGAGCCATGGACACATTATCGCCACCCACCCTCTGCCCCACTGGGAACCACACCCCCCACCCGATGCAGTCTGAGACCGTAAATAATCTAATTACTTCTTGTACTTTGGTAAATACTCTGGGAACACACGTAGCTCTCTGAGACCTACAGAGAATATTAACTTGGTGGGTCTTTCTTCTTTTTAAGAACAATGGGTAGATAAGTTAGAGCCATTTCATTGGGCTGATGGAACCCCACACAGTCTAACGGAGGACCAGGGCTTCCCTCTGAAAGCATCAGTAACCTCACAGACAATTGTTCAAGATCAGTGATAAGAGCCAGAGATAAGGATCCGGGGGAGAAAGGAGGGGCGAGTCCTAGGCACAGAGTCCCCAAAACCCTCGAGCCCACGAGGATCCCAGTCAATTTCGCAGCGTGCAGATGAGGCCTCGGGAACACGGGCAGGGTCCCTGCAGAGGCACAGCCTGTCCCCCACCTGGATGACAGCCCCCTCCTAGCAGAGGAAGACATCGGCACCTTAGCACAGGGGCGAGCAGGCTGTGTCCCCCTCCAGAGGTTGCCATGCGGCCTGGTGTCCCCAACCTCTCCTTAGGATGGTTCCAAAGACCCATTCGGAGGTCTCTGCCTCCTCGTCAGTTGAGTGCAGAGAATCCTGAAAACAGAGGACACCTGTACAAGGCTGATTACGGAGCACCTTAGTGTCACCGCTGCCGTTAGTATTAATTACTTTCCAAAGGCGGCAGGCGCTGCGCTCCCCCACAGACCTGCCCCCAGCAGCCAGCCGGGTGTGGGCGAGGGGGGCGCCCTTGTGGGCCCCAACGGGCGGCTTCCTTCACATCCTGGCCTGGGAGGGCTGGATTCAGCCGCGTGCGGTGTCGACAGCTCCGGGCTTGACTCGGCGACACACAGTCAAACCCAGGAAAGCCGAGTCGCCCCGAAGAGACAGGCGTTCTCCCAGAAAGCTGCCAAGCACCGAAAGCCCGAAGCAGCATCTTTAATGCATAGCCCTGGTTTGAGTTTGTATTGCTAAATTCAAACTAATAATCTTTAAAACAAGAATCCACAGGCTTGGCAGAGCGGCGGTGGCCTCCCCGTGCAGGGCCTCACTCCCGTCCCACAAAACGCCAAGGACGGGGTGGGAGAAGGGGCTGCTGTCCTCCAACCGCCCCGGAAAACCAGAAGTTTGCATTTAGAGCCGCAGAGCCCTGGCCATGGCCATGCCCAGGTTCACGGCCAGCACCCGAGGGCAGGCCTTGCAGGTGCCGTGGGACTCGGGGGCTGAGCACTGTGGGGCCCAGGCTGGCGGACGGCAGTGGACCGGGAGGATCCGCAGCTGAGTGGAGGGTAGAGCAGGGGCCCTTCTCGCCGACGCAAGAGGAGTCTGTGCCTGGAGAGAGGCCGCGGGGCACCAGTGTCCCGAGCGGTGGTCTAGAGCTCAGAGACCGATTTCACAGCCCCTTGAGGAAGGCCAGCCCTAGAGCCAGGGGCAGGACGGGGAGAGGGGCCGCTGGAGGACACGGCCCCCCACCATTGAAGGGCTTCGGCAGAGGCCTGTGCTGCAGGGGTCCGGACACCGCCTCAGCCACCCCGTCGCAGAGCACCAGGGGTGCTTGGTAGGATGTGGGGCGCTTCTCCGGGGTGTCGGGACTTGATCCGTCCGTGGGCCTTTGTCCGATGAAGAGCAGGCTTTGCCCGAGGGGGTCTAGCTCCATCTTGAAAAGCTCGTACTCCACGTGGGGGAGCCTGATGCCCAGTGGTAGACACCCGTTGGTGGCTGTGACGTCCCGCTCGGTTCCCAGGGACCAGGCCCCCGGGCCCCCGCAGCTGCTCGGTTCGGAGAAGTTGAGCATGGCCGTGGTGACCTGGTCCATGGGAGTCACTCGGGCCCGCGTGACCTGAAACACCAGTTCGGTGCCACCGAGGACCTTGCTGGAGGGCCTGCCCCTGGTGTAGTGGCCCGCGGCATAGACGGTGAAGGTGGGCTGGCGGCAGGCGGGGTCTGAGAAGTGGCGGTAATACCCTTCCCAGGAGCGGTTGTGCGCGTGGAAGGTGAAGAGCCTGGTGAGGAACAGCACAGCGGGGCGCACCTCACACCCGGGGCTGACCCACCGGCCCCCCAGGCGCAGGGGCAGGGCCGCCTGGGGGGGGCAGCACGGGTGGGTGGTGCTCGTCAGAGCTTGCGATGAGGCTGCACGCAGGGCAGGGGCGGGCGTGGTGCTGGCGGGAGACAAACAGACAGGATAGCGGTCGTCTGAGCCGCAGGAGCAGTCGGGAGTGGGTCTGTCGTGGGTCCCGCCCGTGGGTCCCTCCCCGCCTCCCACCACGGTGGCCACTTTGCTCTTGTTGGATCTCAGGAAAGTCCTCCCTCTTCTGGGCCTCCCACGCGGGGCCTGGTGGGCTGCTTCTGGTCTGGGTCTCGGCTCAGTGAGGCCTTAGCGAGAACTCTGCAGATCACAGACCTGTCACTTCCTGCCTCCTCTTTCTCCACCCCTCTGCCTCGCTGGATGGTAGGCTCCCCAAGCCGGGAGGCCCCTGTGGCTCCTTCGTCCAGCCCCAGGGCCTGGCACAGGGCCTGGCTCGTAGCAGCCCCATGCTGATGGGATGAATGGATGGATGGATGAAGGAGAAAGGCCTTGGGGTTTGGAAGGGGCCTTTTCCACACCTATCCTGCTTGGTCCTGGGATACGACCGTTCAAGTTTATCTCCCTTCTCCTGGCCCACTGTGACTCCCCCTTCCCCTGAGCCCAAGCTCCAGGTGTTGGGCTCAGCCCTCCTCAGGCAAGTGTTACGTGTCCGGGCCGAAGATGCTGGGCCTTAGTGGGCCTGGCAACCTGCCACGTCTCCAGCCCGGAAGTGGTGGGGACAGGCTAGAACGTGCCACCTGGTGTCCCTTCCGCATCCCCTCCATACTGAGAGCTTCCGTGCTCTCACAGAGGTGCCTTCCCCACCTTGGGTGGAGAAGAGAGGCTCTTCTAGCTCCAAGAACCTCTCCCGGGGAAGGTGAGCATCGTTCTCTCATTGCCTTGGAGAGTACGTGTGGTGACAGGGACAAAGTCCCATTAAAATACTCCTGCATGTGTCCCCCCCACCCCGCACTTAGAGTCTGTCCTGAGGCGGTAGTGGGAAAGAGATGGCGCACAGAGATGTTCACTGTAGTGTTATTTATAATGGGGGAAACCAGCCGCCCTCCAGAGGCCAGCTACGGCCTCGGCCCCCATTGTCCCAGGCTGCGCATTGGCTTTGCCTTCTCTGTGGCCTTATTTACAGTCGTCCGTGCTTTCCGGAGTCATGGAGCTGGGCTTACCGTGAAGCACGTCAACGGGGAGCAGATGCCAAACCAAAGTGTGTGGGTGACATCAATCTGCATTTTGGAGAGAAAGAGCTCAACGGAGGCCAAAAAGGAACCAGATAGAGACATCTTGGTGTGGTTTTTTTGTTTTGTTTGTTTTCGTTCTGTTTTGTGTTTTGAAAGGGAGCTGTTGCCCAGAATTCAGTTCAGAGCATCACTCTGAAAGGTAAACGTCCTGGGAACAACGGCTTGTCCAAGCAAGGTTGATGTGGGAACTAGCAGACGTCCCCTGCTTTTGCCATCTGAGAAGGAAACCTCAGGCCAGGGGTGCAGGCAGGACGGGCAAGGGCAAAGAGGGGCATTTGGAGAGCCCAGCTGGGAAATAGCTCCGTTTTTTCTTTTCCTTGCAAAAAACAAAAGATTTCTGTAGATTGCTGGTGGGTGAGTTTTATGCCAGACAAGTGGTGTTCGGGATTTTTTGTCTAGAAAGAAACTATCGGATAACTAAGAAACTATTTGTTTTCTTTTTCAGTTCGTCACATATTCAGCTCTTATTTGTGTCTGTGATAAACCTAAACTTGCCTTGATTTCCATAATATGGAAGATTATATTATTTTTGGTTTGGGGGATTTTGACTCGAGGACAGAGGCCTCAGAGCACTTTGAAATGCTAGTAAATGGGTCCAAAAGTGTGATGGGAAGAAATGAGCCGGCTGGGTGGTAAGCTGGAGAGCTGGTAATTGGAAGTCTGGCTGATCAGAGTCTAATTTAGGCATTTTAACCCACATTCCGACTGTTGTCACGCTGATGTGTATTGACAGAGCAGAAGGCCTTACATCAAAATAATACCAGGGCTGTGCTCCCTGCCTAGCCCCTCTCCTGCAGGCAGGACATTTGAGATCCTAGTTGGTCATTCAGGCAGGGCAAGTGGCTTTCTGCATAACAGAAACAAACTGAGAGCTAGTGAGCCTTTCAGGTGAGAGATGAGCAAGGACAGGCATCTCCTCCTCCGAAGTGTTCGAAGGGGATGAAAAACGAAAACCCTTTCTGGCGTCATTCTGCAGGGGTCCGGAGATGCATGTGTTAATAATAGCAAGGCCCCAGCCAGCAGAATTCACACTTGCGCGGGAGCCAAACTCTTACTGGTTCAAACCTGTTACATAAAGTTATTTCTCGAACAGCATATAACAGTTTCTAATTAACCCCCAGAGGTGACACCAGGCTTAGATGATTTTGGTTGAGTGTTGGCTGATTGATTAGGATTCTACATCCAGGCAATGAATTTGGGGATCAAATTGGTTTTAAATTAACTTCTAAAAATGTTCATGTTTACCATCTGGTTTGGGTCATGGACGAGGCTCAGACCCCGGAGAGCATAAGGTAACGACTAATTCGTTACTTGGGGGTTTATATGCAGCATTTTCTTCTTTGAAATTATGTCTCTCTCTCTCTCTCTCCTTTTTATCCCCCCGGGCGCGGTGGGGAGGCAGTTGCTGAGCAGGTATTTAATTTAATGTGCGCACATCTGGCGCTGCTCGTCTCTGCCCACATCCCCGCTCTGCTGCCCGATCGCAGGGTGGGCTGTGTCAGCCCCGCTGGCTGGTCAGGCGGCAGGAATGCAGAGGTCTCCAGCCCCAGAGCCCTGCCTGGGCAGACATGAAAACTGTCATCCGCTGTGCCCCAGGGGTCCATCCTGTCCATGTTCTGAGCAGTTTGCCCTCCTAATGAAGGGGTGGGTGCCTGTCATCACCCCGCTGCCAGCACCTTCTTCTCTCTAGTAGGATTAACGTCAGACCAGCCTAGAACACTGGTTGCCAAAAAGAGCATAATTTTGAGGTCATGGAAAGAACTCAGGCTGATTTTCTGATTATGAGGACTTCTGTGCTTCTCTGCTCCCCAGAGGAGGGGGTGGGAGAGGAGAAGAGGGCAGCGGGGCTCATCCCTAGTACCCTTCTTTGGGGTCCTTTGACAAGCAGCTGCTCCCAGAGGTGAGAAATTGCCCATCTGGTTTAGTTCCTTGAGTACTGAGTACACAGTAGGCTCTCAATACTTGCTGAATGACCTGAGGGTTGCCCAAGGGCTCACTTGAGAGGGGCTCCTGAACTCATGCCTCCAGTCTGTTCATTCTCACTTTTGAAAAATATTCCTGGGTTACCTAGTAGAGACATTCTTCTCATGGCATCCTACCTTGACTTCAGTTTCAAGAAACCCCAACTGATAAAAGTTAACTTGTAATTGTGGGTGTAGGCAAGGAAGCCCTGCAGTTTCTGGAACCTCTGGCTTTGTTTCCTGTCTCCTAGTAACAATGTTGCAGATACTGGGAACATGTTTGCACTCAATTAGGGAGAATAAAGGTTCCTGGGTCACAAATTAATGCTGTAAGACTTGGGTAGCTGTTTTAATAGAATTGGTTTCTGTTTAAATTCGCTATTTGATACTTCTGCAAACATTTTCCTGGGGGTGGGGGTGGGGTGGTGGTCCCAAGTCTTCAAGCAGCTGCATTGGAGAAGTCCTGAGCCTCCACGCCTCGAGGGCCAGGCTCTATGCCACGTGCCCAGAGTACATCTCACACACGTGAAGAGCAGATTCTTTCTGCCTGTGTGCTCATCAGGCAGAGAAGGGCTACCAGGTCTCCCCCAAATGGGGGCAGTGTGCTGTGATCACTTAATTTAAAATCTAGGTTAAGGACCTCGAGTGAAATTCACATTGGAGCTGGGTTGGGGGAAGTACATCTCCCTTCACAGGGCAGCCTCCTACCCAGAGGGCAGTCCGTGGGCCATCTGGGAGCCTTTTGGAAATGCAGAGTCCCAGGTCCCACCCCAGAACCCCCCCCAGGACCTGACTCTGCATTCTCAGAAGATGCCCAGGTGATGGCATCTTGAGAACAGGGGCCGAGGAGTGCTGCTTTACCCAGCATTAGTGTGAATGGGTACACTCAGCATCTCTGGCTCCAGACACCAAAGAGGTGCACGCGGGGCTCTTGGAGTCACCTTCTCTGGGTTCTGTGGCTGTCCAGCAGAGCCCTGGAGGAGGACTGACCTCTCCTGCATTCATTCACTAAGCTTTATTGGCCCCCACTGTGTGCCAGACCCTGGGCCGTGTGTAGGGACCCAGGAGAGGACAGGGCCCCACCCGTGCAGAGTCTACTGCTAGAGAAGGTGGCAATTAACAAGTGAACAAACCATGCAGCCCGGGAAGCTGAGTGCTGGAAAATGTGCAGAGTAGGGATTGGCGGGAACAGCTGATCTGAGAACTGAGACACACCTGCCCAAGTGCCCAGCACGAGCAGAAGAGGACCCTGTGGGGACCACAAGAAGGATGTCAGGAGGACCAGGCACAGACAAGCTGAGCAGCGGTTCCTTTGGAAAAAGCCAGCCCTGTATAGACCTATCTCAAGCAGAGGGAACAGCATGTGCAAATGCCTTGAGGCCAGCAGGCCAGCAAGGGGGTACAGAGAGGGTCTGAGGCAGGGACCAGACCGTAGAGGGCCCGCTGGGTTGGGGCCCAGAGCTCACCCTCCCAGGGCCCCAGACTCACCAGGGCACTCTGCAGCGGGCGCTGGTAGCCCGTGGGCCGGTAGTGCCACCTCTCCCCTCGGTCGGTGTGGATGTCCCCCAGGTAGAGCTCCTCCACCAGCCGGGGCCCAGCCCGAGGCTGCGGTTGCACGTGCCGTAGCATGCGGACCAGGCTGAGCTCGTGCATGGTGAAGCCCAGGGCTTCCATGCAGTCCTGCTTGGCCCGGGCGCTCAGCAGCTCATACAGGGCCCCGGGCAGCCAGGCCCGGGCTGGGGGCAGCCGCCGGGCACAGTCCTGGCCCACCCGGGTCTGGTTGAGACTCCTGGTGACATCGAGCAGGCTGTGGCGGCTGTGAAAGACGATGCCCACCTTGTGCAGGTGGTAATCGGCCTCGGTGGCCCCTCGGGTGACCCAGGAGGCCCGGCGCAGGCGGACTTTGCCCTTGATGAGCAGGGAGTGGGCAGGCTCCCGGCAGAAAGGGTCCCTGTAGTAGAACTGGTAGGCTCGGAAGAGGCGGTTAGGGTAGAAGGTGTAGGAGCGGGTGAGGAACTCGGGTCCCGGGCGCACCTCACAGCTGTCAGAGAGAGAGAGATAGAGAGAGAGAGAGAGAGAGGTTGGGCAGAGCAGGGAGAGCCTGCATGGTGAGCCCCTCTCCTTCCAGGCTGGACCCTGCTCCCACAGCCTCTATTTCAGACCTCAGTCCAGAGCTGGACCCTGATAAGCCTCGGTTTCCCTAATTGGTCTCACCCACCCCCTTAGAGGCCGAGTGCCTTTCACTTGCCTTGTGGCCTCCACAAAAGCGTTCTTCTGCTTCCTCCGATCCTAACTGCCTCCTTTAGCCATCACCCGCCCTCACGGCATGGGTCCTCATACCTGTGGATACCTCGTGGCCCAAGAAGTATGCAGACTCTGCAGCCAGAGGACCCAGGTTCAAATCCCATTCCTGTCCCTCAGCGGCTGTGGATAATGCCCAGCTCCTTCCTCTGTGACACGGAGGCGTCAGACCCACAGTCAGGGTCTCTAGGAAACGTGAAGAATGGTGGTGGTGCCCGAGAGGTGCTTAGGAAACAGGCTCTTTTGCATCATTTGGGGGGCCCCATGCCATGAGCCCCAGGAGGCAGTGGCCTCCTTCTTGCCCCAGTGGATCCTCGGCCCCTGGCTCAGAGCCTGGCACACAGCAGACCCTCCCCAGGGCCTCATGGAGGGAATCGTGGCTGATGCGCAGTCACTTCCAGTCTCCCCTTCGCTCAGTTGACTTCCCTGACCAAGTTCCATTCGTGCCTGTGACAGGTTTATTGATCTAAACCAGGGATCACCAAACTTTTTCTGTAAAGGGTCAGGTAATAAGTATTTCTGTTTGGGTGCGCGACCTGGTCTCTAGCGCTAAAGCAGCCAGAGACAATAAGTAAATGGGGTAAGGTGGGGCATAGCTGTGTGCCAATAAAACTTTATTTACAAAACAGGCAGTGGGCCAGACTTGGCCCCCAGGATCGCTTCTGCTGGTGGTAAAGCAAGCACGTGGGGTTGGGCACAAAGGGAAGCTGAATGACTCCTAGATCCACGGCCGCAGCCGGGTTTGGGGGCAGGGTAGCCTCTGAGACTGCATTGAGGGCGCAGACAGGGGGGCGGCTGGGTGAGTTCTAGGGGGAAACAGCGGACAAGGCCCCCTTTACACACTGCTGTGAACTCTCATAGTAGTTTTCATAGCAAGATGGATGGAGCAAAAGAAACATGTTCTTACCCAGCACGAAAACAGTTCCTTTTCTTTTCTTCCAATCTTTCTGATTATGTTAAGGAGAAAGTCTCTGTTGGAGCTAACGTGTCTGTAACACCAACCTCCCTTCTCTTCCCGAGAAAACGGACTCAGGACCCAAGGCAGGTAACGAATCTAGTGAGAATCTAATTATGTTGTTTCGTTTTCATTGACTTTCTTTTTTACAGTTACCTCCTATTTATGGCAGGAGGCTCTGCCCTCCCTCTGCGGGATGATACTACGCTTCCTTTAAAAGTAATTGCAGTACGCTGTAAATGTGTACAGTTTACTGTTTACCAATTATGCCTCAATAAAGCTGGAAAAATAAATGAATATATTTAGGTAAACAAAAGCAAGCTGGTGTAAAGAAAAATGGTAAAGAATTGCCAGTACAGGAGGTCGTTGAAGACGGAGGGAGGCGACTCACACACATGAGCCGGGAGCCATAGTCCTGTCCTCACCTGTGTCTCGGACAGGGCCGGGGGCAAGAGATTTGCCTACGGGAGGCAGCAGGTCACAGTGAACAACCTCAGTGGGCCCCAGACTCTAGATCATTCCCTGCATTGCCTCCAGGAAGCAGCAAAGCCTGTCTGGAGAACATGAGGAGGAACTTTCTAGGAAGACAGTTCTAGAAGTTTCTAGAAGAACTGTCCTGGAACGCTGTTGTCTCAGGGCAGAAGGAGCCTGCACCCAGTTCTGACCTTCCCCACAGCCCAGTTCTGTCTTGGGGTGACCCACACCGGTGGCGCCTGGATCTCACCTGGACTGTGGAGTCAGGATGGGGACAGAGCCTGGGAACGCATCCAAAGTGGCTTAGTAGTGCTCTCGTCCCCTCCCTCCACCCAGAGTGCTAACAGATGTTTGGCAGTTGAGTTTCTCCCTGACCCCAGGAGGTACATGGAGGACGTGGAGAGGCCAGTGCCTGACTGCAGAACAGGACTGGCCCCAAGGGGATGGCGGGGGAGGAAAGGATGTACTAGGTGTGGAGGAGGCCACGGCCGCCCTTCTCCCTCTCCCAGGAGGGAGGACTTAGACAGCTGCTGTAGCATCTGTGCCCCAAGGATGAGGGTCAGAGCACAAATCCCACTGCCCAGAGCAGTGAACAGGGCCTCTGAAATGTCAGGCAAGCCTGTCCGGTTAGGAAGAAAATTCAACAGACAAGCAGGATGGCTGGGCCCTCTCCACCCTCTCCTCTGCCTCGTCCTGTCTCAGGACCTTTGCGCCAGCTTCTCCCTCTGCCTGGCCACCTCCCCTGGGCCTCTGGATGGCTAATTCTTCTTTTAGCTCTCAGCGGAACATTGCCACCTCTGAGAAGCGCCCCCCGCCCGGGTTGCTGGTTCTCACATCCGTGGCTCCATGTCCTTCGTGGCAGAGCTTAGCACCATCTCAGGTTCACCACACTTACTTCTGGGTCCACATGTCTGCTGCCTGTCCCCACAGTGGCTCCCCCGTCCCTAGTGGGCACTCAGTAAGTACTGCAGCCTGGGTGCTCAGTATGTCACACACATGGATTTCATCCATGGCCGCATTCGGCTGGGACACGTTCTGCCCACCAGGCTCGTGCTATGGAGGGGGGTCAGCAGAGCCACACGTTTGGCCGGTAGCAGGCCTCTTGGACAACTGGTTGAATCGGGTCGTGTAGACACTGAAGCCCAGAGGGGGTGCAGTCTCCCTGCCTGGGGGCCTGTGATCAGGGCGACCTCAGGGTCTTACCCGGTAGAGACCCAGGGCCCGTCGAGGCGTGGGGGCAGCAGCACAGTGACGGGGGCTCTGCTGGGCGCGGGCTGTTGGCAGCGGGGTTCCTGGTGTAGACGGCTACCCCCGGCGGTCCCAGTCGCCTCTGTGGTGCGGGCTGCAAAGCAGACAGACAGGAGTTAGGGGTCCTGACGCGCTCCAGAAACTCTGCCTGCCCTCCCGAGCCATCCTGGGCCACAGCGGGGTCAGAGGCCAGCCGGGGTCTGCCGCCACCTGCACCGTGGCCCTGCCCGGGGGCATCCAGCTCTGCCTCAGCCACACCTGAGTCAGGGTGCCTGGGTCAGCGCCTGGAGTTGTCACCTGCGTCTCCACCTTGGAGGGGCACGACCCCAGGCTCCTGAGCTGCTGTGCAGCCAGGCACCGGCACGTGGTGACTGAAGGACTCCACACTCCAGGACAAGGGGCCCTCTAGACTCAGCCCAAGGTGCTGGGCAGTGGGACTTCTCCCCCCGCCCCCCGCCCCGAAGAGCCCAGGTTCTCCTTGACCTCTGCCCCGTGGAACAGACCAGAACTGCCGCCAGCCTCTGGAGGCCGCTCGTGGAATGGTCCCTCCTTGGTGCCAGGCCCGTGTACTGCCCGCCTGAGCACCACGGGCCCCAGGCCCACACCTGGCCCTTAGCAGGTACCCGGGAAGCGTGCGGCGGGTAGGGGGGCTGATGGGTGCAGCTGGCGGGGTGGCCAGGGAGGAATCGGAGGCTCAGGGAGGACGGCCGTGAGCAGCCGGGGCCTCACACCCTCCTGAGTGACCCCACATGTGCTCATCTTATGGAGACAAGCCAGGTGTGGCCTTGGGAGTGCGCCCAGTCTCTTCTACATGATGTCCCAAGGCGAGAGCACCAGGGCCTTCAGCTGCTAAAGAGCAGCGATTTCCCCAGAAACCGTCATCTCCACTCAGAGCGCTGGGCTTGACAGAGCCCAGATGGCGGGATGTGTGGGAAGCCTGGCGGCCAGCGAGGTCCGAATATTACAGCAACAGGCTGTGCTGAGGGGCCGCCTCGACCCGCTGGCCGCCCCTGCAGCAGGCCTGCCAAAGACACTTCCTCCCGCCGAGCCTGCGGGCCAAGTGCTCGGGGGCCGGCTTGGGGACACAGGCCCAGAGGGGCCCGGGGGGCGCCCAGGAAGGCTTGTGGGCTGCATGAGAAGCACGTGAAAGGTACACTCTGCCCCCTTCTCCACCACACACTGCAGCTTCCCGGTACCACCAGAGAAGGCCTGGGGAGGCCTGAGGTCCCCACACTGTCCCTCAGCAGCTGTCTGATGGGGCGGGTGGCCCCGGACAGCTTCTCCAGAAAATGAGGCAGAGTAGATCCCTCGCCTCCTGGAGGCCCAGAGGCTCCTCTGGAGACTCGTGGGGTCCCCAGAGACCTACAGACACAGAGAAAGCGCAGGTGGGACCTGCCACAGCAGTGACGGCAGCCACTGGTTCTGTAAACCGTGTATCCATCCCACGGGTTTTAGTGGCCGCCTGACCTTCGCGACGACCCTCGGAGACGGCCGTGAGCGTTCACTTCCTTTCTGGGGCAGAGAGACAGCCTGGGGGAACCCAGATGCTGCTCAGATGTGACAAAGGACAAAGCTCAGATGGTCAGACCGGCCTGATGGTTCCACCGTTGGCCGTCTTCCATCACAGCCAGGGGGACGGGGCTTTTTTCAAGACTTGGGGGGGATGAATTTGCTGAATGAATGGATGAATGGATGAATGGATGAGCAGGCAGACCTGCTGGTGCAGCTCAGGGCCCTTGCTGTATTCCTGCTGTGTCCTCCCTGGTTTTAACCAGCCAAATAGGAGAAACGAAAACCACCGGCCAGTCAGCTGGGGCTGACCTGGCCCCAGACGACACATGGCCACTCTGCGGGGAGCTCACGGGGAGCACGTGGCAAGGGGAGTCTTGAGAAAGGAGCTTGTGGGTAGTTCCGCAGTATCTTGGGCACATCTCACTTCTTGAGGACCAGAAGCAGGACCTTGTGGCATGTGGGCAGGCACTGAAATCGGGCCAGATGGCCAGCATGGCCCTGTCAGGGAACCCGAGCCAGGGCCGCCTCCGAGTCAGCTTCTCCAACCTTCTTGTGCTCCTGCAAGCCCCTTCTCGGGAGACACCGGGTCCCCTGGATTCAGTCTGCGGGTTCACGTTAACACCATCACTGTCAAGGAAATCTATCCGAATGTTTTGATTTGGGGAATGTTGATTCGGAGAAGCAGAGGGAAGAAAAGGACCAAAGGGGTCAGTGTTAATTGCCTGGTTGGAAGATCGAGCTTGTATCTCAGAAAAAAAGAGCAAACGGGCCCTGAAAATTATATTGACATTGTTTCCACAAAGCTCTGTTTCTTGAGGAAATGTTTTCTGTTGAAAGCAAAACAGGCCTTTTCCCCCTGTACTCCCTGAAGCACTGAGAAGGCCCTAGATGTTGCTTTTTTGCTGTGAATTCTCAGACGGCATGTTCCTGCGGAGGGTGTTTTAGTCTGTCTTGTTTTTCAGTGAGAAATTAGGATTTAATGAAGTCAGGAGACGACACAAAATCTCGCTGTATCCACAACAGACACACAAAATGCAAAACACAACTGGAGGCCTTTGTGGAAGGACCAGAGCAGAGCCGGCCTCGGCCTCTTGGCCGTTTGCAGAGCTTCAATTTAAAGGTTGCAAAAATTAAATTAACCAGTTACAAATGAACCTGGGCAAGTTGTTCTGTTGTAGCTTTTGAAGTAGCTTTTTTATTTTTTTCTTTCTCTCCCCTTTTCCTGCCCCCCCTCTGTTTGCCCCCCCACCCTGCCCCAAACAGTCTCAGCTAAAGGAACATCTGAAAGCAGATGGTACCGCAGGCCAATTGCACAACTTTTCACAGGGACCTGTTAGACTGAGTTCAATGCATGGGCCAAATTGATTTTTATCAACCATGGATTTTTAATTAACAGCGGTGTCCACTTACCGCCATCCATTATTTACTGTTTACCCACTAATTAAAAATTATGCTGCTTTTGCACTCGTAAGAGCAGGGACATTTGAAATTAGATAGCCTCGTTCAAATTACCTGCAGAATTACATCCAGAGCGCCCAACTGCTCAGAGCGAGCTTCTGGGGTTTAAAATATGATCTGCTCCAACCTTTATGTGTTACCGTGAGTCAGGATGCCAGAGACAGCCCACACAGGCCCGCACCGTAGGGAGCCTGCCTGGGATCTTAAGGGGGAAAATGCTTGATTTTCTCGACTGAGCGCAGACACCCAGCGGAGACCATCTCCAGATCAGCGGCTGCTGAGTCCTCGTAGCAATCCCAGAGGGAGCGGCCTGTCTGTGCCTTCCACGTGCCCATCATGTCTGTGGACCAGCTGGCGTGGTCTCACTACTACCCAGGGCATAGGTTCTGTCCATGCCCCCATTCTGCAGATGAGGAAACAGGTTCAGAGAGTGGAGATACTTGGCTGGTGTCACTTACCCCAGACGGACGCTTCTTATCCAATTAAAAAATAAATTTTGGCGAAATAAACCCAACGTACAACTCATCATTTTAACCCCTGTAAAGCCTACGAGTTAAAATTCAGTAGCATGTAGGCCATTCCCCAGGCCGTGCAGCTGTTAGCACTGTCTGGTTCCAGAATGTTCTTATCACCCCAAAAGGAGGCTCTGTACGCATCAGTGGTCACTCTCCATTCTCTCCTCTCAAACCCCAGCAACCGCTAATCTGCTTTCTGTCCCTGTGGATGGGCCTGTTCTGGGTTTTTCCTAGAAATGGTGTTACAAATAGGTGCTCTTCTCATATCCAGCCTTTGGAGCACGTCTGTTCGGTGGATGTGGTGATCCTCATTTTAGAGATGAAAATGCAGGCTCAGAGAGATTCACAGCCCGCTCCACGATGCGTGTTTTCTTCAAAGATCACGACAAATATGGGGCCGAGTGCAAAGGGGAGGAGGTGGGGAAGAGACACGGGGTGCATAGGCAGTAAAACATTGGCTCTTTGGAGGTCATTCTTTTGGGGACAAAAAGCAACAGAAAAGCAGTCGCATCTCCTATCCTAATTGGCTGGTGCTGGGGTCCCAGGAGGTGAGCCCGGTGATTCGGGGGCGGCAGCGAGCACTCAGCCGGCTGGTTTTGCACTGATTTCAGAGGGTCTTAAAAAGCAGCCACAGTTCCCACAGCAAACTTGGGCTGCACGGTCCACATTGCTGAGGACAAGACTGAATTTTAAAAGGGGCTTGGTCTGTGCTTGATTTGAAAATATTAAAGAATGCTTTACGTGAATAATCCCTAATGAGTAAATGCATAAGTGACTCGTCTATAGCCCGAGGGGCACACAGAACGAGGGGGGACGGGCGTGAGGTTCACTCATCACTGCACCCCAACCATGCAGAAGGGCAGTGGCTGTGTGTCCTAGAGCAGCTCTTTCAAAAGACCACAAGTGGGGTGACTGAAACAACACAACCTCATGCTGTCAGAGCTGGCAGACCGGAGGTCTGAAACCAAGGTGTGGGCAGGGCCATGCTCTTCTGAGGCTGTAGGGGAGGATTGTTCTGGTATCTTCTGGCTTCTGATGGCTCCAGCCCTTCCTTGGCTTGGAGGTGCATTGCTCCGGGTTCTGCCTCCATCGACACATGGACTTCTTTCCTGTCTTTCCAGTGTCATCCAACATATCCCATCATATTTCTTTATGGGGTGTTCCTAGAGAAGGACAGGGATGAAACTTTCCTGCCTCAGGGCTGTTGTTCATGCTGTTCCTTGGGCAGAGCACTGTTCCTCTGCTTAGTGCTGTGTTCTCCCTCTGCCCGGAGGTCTGAGGATAAATGGCAGCTCCCAGCAAGTTGACATCGGACACTCCCTTCTGCTATTTTCTGCTCCCTTTTTGTTCTGTGTGGCACTCATTGCAGCTGACAATTATTTTTTTGCTTTCTGTCTTTTATGTACTTTTATTTTTTGACTTTTCCATTTGAAATAATTTCAGACTTAGGAAAATGTTGCAAAAGTAATAGAAAGTTCTAGCAAACTTCATCCAGTTCCCCAAACGTCACTATCACCCACAGACATGGTACTTGATCAAGACTAGGACATTGACATTGGTAAGGTGTTACTAAGTAATCTACAAGCCCTAGACAGGTTTCACCAACTCCCCCATGACTTTCTCCTCTTTGGTGTAGGATCCAGTTCAGGATCACACATCCCATTTATTTTTCACGTCTCTAGTCTCCTTTAACCAAGAACTTCCTTGGTCTTTGTCTTTCACAACCTTGACGCCTTTTGAAGACCTCTGGCCCGTACTTCGTAGTGTGTTTCTCAACTTGGGCTTGTCTGATGTTTCTTTATGATTCAAGTCAGCTTTTGCAGTTTTGGTAAGAATGTCATAGAGGTGATGTGTGACTCTCAGGACAACATCTCAGGAAGCACATGGTCTCACTTTGTCCCAATACTGGTGATGTTCACTTGGTTAGTTGCTTTAGGAGGTGTCTGCTATGTTTCTCCACACTGTTAAATTACTACATTTCTCTTTGTAATTAATAATTATCTTATGGGGATAGACTTAGATAATGTAAATGGCTTGTTTCTCATTATACGTTCCCCCCACTAATTTTAGCATCTGTTGATGACCATTGATGATTCTTGCCTACAACAATTATTCCTGCAGTGTTTTCCAAATGGGCGTTCCTGAGTTCCATCATCTTTTCTGAATGTACTGATTGGAATTGTGCTGTAAGGAAGCACTTTCTTTTCTCCCACGCATCTCTTTGTTTAATTGTTATTTGCATTAGTATGAACCCAGATATATATATTTTATAAGTTACGACCCATTGCTATCATCTATTCGTTTTGTTGCTGAATTGTCCCTGACTTGGTCTTTAGGTGATCATTCAACTTAGCTCTTATGTAACTTTCTACATGACCTTGTCATTTTTGTGAGCATTTCCTTATTTTCTGGTACTGAAAGACCTTCTAGGCTCATTGCTCTGGAATCCACCATTTCTTCAAGGAATCCTGGTTCTTCTTTTTTTTTTTTTTTGGAGGATGGTGTTTAGAAACCAAGATCTGGGTGCTGGGTGTGCTCACTGCTGCTGGGGTGTCCCTCTAGGTTCCTCAATTTTTTCCTTCCTTCTTTCCTTCTTCTTTCCTTCCTTCCTTCCTTCCTTCATTCATTCCTCCCTTCCTTCCTCCCTTCCTTCCCCTCTCTCTGCCTTTCTTTCTTTTCTTTTTTCTTTCTTTCCCTTTCCTTTCTTTTCCTTCCTTCCTTCCCTCTCTCCCTTTCTTTTTTTCTTCTCTTTCCCTTTCTTTCCCTTTCCTCTTTTCTTCCTTCCTTTCTCTCACTGTCTTCCCATTAATCTGCCTGTTCATGAGGACAGGTCTTTATCTCTCTTGTTTTCTGCTGGTTCTTCAGCACCTAGCATAGTGCCTGATGGATGCTCAATTCATATTTTTTGTCATGGCATGAAAGCACTTAGAACAACGACTGTACATAGTAAGTGCTCAATAAACATTAGGTATAATTGCACCTTTAGTTGAATGAATGAATGACTTGTGCACCGGAAGACTGATGTACGTGAGCTCCTTGTTGACACTTCTCCCACCCTTTGGGGTTTCTTCTCTTAAAAATCAGCTGGTAATTTCCATTATGTGTGTGGCTATTAGAGTCAGGCTTGAAATGGAAGCAGAGAAAGAGAAGGCTTATAGTTGTTGGGATAACTAACAATCTGGCTAAGGGTGGAAGGATGGTTAGTAAGGGAATTCCCAGCAGGCTGGGGATCTTGGATGAACCAAGAAAATAGAGAAGAAAGAGAAATAGGTGGAGATATAAGTGTGGGCATTGAATTCTGCTGAGAGCTTTGAGGACAGGCTGGATCCAGCACCAGAACCTGATGCCAGGTGCTTTGCTCGAAAGCCTTTGTTGAACCTTGGAACCCACCCCAGCTAAACCAGGACCCTGCTGTGGTTGCACACCCCAGGGAAGGCTCCATCTAGCTCCTGGCACTGTTCAGTAGAAACAGAATGGAAGTCACAAATGTGAGCCGTGTATGGGATTTTACATTTTCTAGTAGCCACGTTAAAACAGCTAAAAGGTAACAGGTGAGATTAATTTTAATGATATTTTATTCAGCCCCAAATATTGTGTTTTAACATGTAGTAAGTATGAAAACTATTAAGATATATGCTTTTTCTTCATAAAAGACTTGGAAATGAGGTATGTGTTGACAGTCTTGACACAACTCAATTTAGACTGACTGCATTTCAGGGGTTCGGGGCCACATGCGGCTGGTGGCTGCCGTCCTGGGCAGCCTAACTCTGGCTCAGGCACGGAGTGTGTGTGCCCCCATTTTGTGGTATTGGAGTTTTTCAAGCTGGTTTCTGAAGACCACTGGCATCTGAGGGGGGAGCAGAGGGGAAACCTAGTGAGTGGAGCTCTAGCCCCACCCCCAGCTTTAGCCCAAGTAGCCCCTGGTTTATACAGTGGGATGCTGATTAAAAGATCTGCTTTGGGGGGGGAAAAAGTGTTCTCTTGCTTAAAAAAAAAAAAGTCTGAAATCCTCTGGTTTATTTCAAAATCCTCAGCTTGAGGTAATTCACCTAGAATGTTTGGACTTGGAAGCTTACGCACATTTAAATGAAAATCCCCCCAGCAAAGAACCTCTCTTGATTAGAGGTGACTGCTTTTTACAGACTGAGATGTGCGGGCGCCTATCGGTGCGCGCTGGCAGCTTGGCCAACAAGCTTCGGAAACCAGCTGTTGAAATGGCGGCTGTTGCTGTGTTGTGCTTTCCAATGAAGTCATTGCACGAAAGGCACGCAGAGTTTCCATTTAAACTCCCCCGAGAAGACTACAGATCGTCATGCTACGACAGTACCAGGCAATCGCAGAAATATGAAGACAAACTAGGAATCCTAAGGAGTCTAAATTTCCTTTTTGGTGTGGATGGCTGCTCTTCAGATCCCTTCTATGTCCCTCATTTGACCATAACTGAAACTCATCATCCATCTAATCCGAGGCCTTCGTGTTCAAGGCCGAGTGCTGGGGCGGGGGGGAGAGATGGGCTTGCGTTCTTGGGAAACGCAGACATGGTGTGCGCTAGACAAAGTCCGCTCCACCGTCCGCGCCCCGCAGCATCCTGGACCCTGAAGCGTGCCCTCCTTTGCTGGCGGTGCTGGGAGAGTGGAAAGTTGCCCCCGGGGGATTCTGGAGGGATTGGGTGCCGGAGAAGCGGATTCCAGCTGGCGGGAAGGAAGAGGGCATCAGAGTCAGATGTCAGTTATTGAAAGGCTGGTGAAGGGTCGAGCTTGGTTTGCCCCCGTCTACCCAGTTCTCCGTGAAAAGTCCCCGGTCAGGCGCGACCATGGACAGGGTGGGTGGATAAAGGTGGGTCTCACTCGGTGCCGCCTGGAAGAGGGGATTGCTTTATGTTGGTTTCCAAAATTGGAAACATTTCATATGGGGAGCGGCCGGTCACACAGCCGCCCCAGCCCCCACTCCAGCCTGTGCTGAGCATTTTCTGCAGAGGGAGAAGGAAACGTACAGCTCCTGGGATGGGAAAGGAATGGGGAGGTTTGGGAGACGAGTCTCGCCCACCAGGCCCGGCTCATCAGCCAGCGTTTTTTTGTTTGTTTGTTTAGGAATGTTCCGGAACAAAACCGGTTCACATCAAAACCCTCCCTCGGCCCCATGATAATGCTAATTACTGCTCGTTCCGGCTGGGACTTCCACCCAGATGAAGACTGGGAAAGCCCAGCCAAAGCCCAGCTGTTAGCGAATAGCCAAGGCATTAGGGTGATTGATGGAAGGTTTTGCCTTTTCACCCAGATGTTCTGGTGTCTTGGAGACAAGGCCTCGTCAGCTCAACTCTAGCGCCTGTGTTCCCAGATCTGCATGCTGGCCCTCCGATGTTCATAATTCATGCCGAATCCAGTCCGCGCTGTCCACTGATAGCAGCATTCCATCCTGTGCTTTGAGGAGGGGGCGAGGGGTGTGGGGGCTTGGAAGGATAGTGCGTGGGCTTCCCCAGGCCTTCTGAGTGTGCCTGGGCCAGACGCCCTGGTGTCTGCCATGAGGGTGTAAGTTATAAGTCAGGATTTGCTCAATAGAACGTGTGTCTCGAAAGTCTCCCTTGTTCGCCCTCTTGGCAGAAGACTGAAGCTTCCATTGTTCTATAGAACAGGAATTTGGTAAGATAATCACTAGGTTTTGACATATTCAATAAGAAGGAAGACGTGTGTGTCATCGCGGTGAAGACTCTGGAAAAAAGTAAAGGAAAAGGGATCTTCGGGCCGTATGTTGAGGAGCTCAACTCTTCATGGGGCCTTGGGAGCTGCTTCTCCACCAGTTCTTCCCTGGAGGGGCCAAGAATGTTCTTGTCCCACGGAAATGTTAGGTCTTGAAGAGAGAAGGATGGAGTTTGGTGGTTTCTATTGAGCGTCTTTGGGCCTGAGAACTCCCGGGAGATGTGGGGGGTCCCGGGGAGCAACCCCGCGTTGGGGGAAGTACACCACTTACTGGGCTGTTTGTGGGAGTCTCCACAAGGGGGCCCTCTTGAGCTTTGGTTGGGGTGGTTGGGCGCCCTGGGTGCGACGGAGAACCACCTACTCCAGCCCCGGCCTCCAGTCCCGGACCACCAAGGCTTCCTCACCCATCCTGACGTTGGTGAAGAGCGAGCCCATGGAAGGCCAGCGCTGGGCCCCATGCTTTCTCCCATGGGGCATCGTGTCCGCTCCCACAGAGAACATATTTGGAGACTGAAGGACATGGGTAATGGGGTCACTTAGCCTTGCCTCCTTTCAAAGAAGTTTGCAGCACAGAACAGAAACTCCAATGGGAACCACAAGAAAGAGCATCTAGGAAGCTTCATAAACAATGAAACAAAACATCCTGCCTCCTTGAGCCTTTCCCTAAAGATGCAGGTGGGGGAGGGGGACCTTTGGGTCAGCGGCGACAGGAAGCACGGAGATTTTAAATGCAGGAAAATTATTGTAATTTCACAAATCAATTTTTCTTACATTGCGTTGAGATTAAGTTCGTGGTCTCTTCCATACGTTGAAAATAACGAATTTCCCTAGAGAGCAATTTTGTGGGAAAACCTACATCATGTTTCGAAAAACCCATTTTGTTAGGAGTTACCAGATTTTATTTTAAGAGAAATGGTAATATTTAATTATGGCATTATTTTACCGTCTAGAAAATTAATGTGCTTTCAGAGTTTCAAGAGAAAAGCCTGTTGTAAGTCCAAACCCTATTTTTAAATTACCATACAAATAGAATCCCAAAGACGCAAATATTGGCTTAAGTGTTGCAGACGAGGTCCAGGAAAATGCGTTGGTTCCTAAATGTTAAATAAACAGGCTTGTAATTCTTGCTTTCCCCTGCGACCCTGGGCCAGGGCAGTCTCACGCCACTGGGGAGACACACACAGCTCACAGCGGGGATGCAGTCGGTGCGCGGGGGACGGTCACTACCGATTCGTCATCCATGTCCTGCGACCATCCCGGGAATGAGCCCACATTTCTGTAAAGCTCTAAAGTCTGCCAAACCTGCATTTACTTCTCCGATCGGTTGTGCTAACGAGCCTTTGGGGCTGGGAACTGTGATCGCCCCATCTTCCAGATGGGGAAACAGAGGCACGGGGAAGGAGAGTCTGAGAATGTTACCCAGGTCAGTGGGTGGAAAGTCCCAAACTCCAAACCAGGTCTGTTACCTGTCCCTCCTGGCTTCCTTCAACCTCCCTGCAGCCCCTGGTCCTCCTCCCCATTTATTGAACACCTACTGTGTGCCTGGCCCCCACAGTAGCAAAGATGCTTCTACGACGGCTCAGGGTCTGCTATTCCGAGCAGGGCGATCAATAGAACCTTGGAGATGTTCTGCCCAATGCTGATCCCCTCTGCTGTTGGGAGATACAAGAAGGGGCTTCCAGGAGGGGCCTCACCGCCCACATGCTCCCTGAGAGCCTTGCAGGGCAAGGAGCTGCTTGACAGGTGGACGAGAGCCGTAATGGGCACTCGGGCTGAGGCTGCGAAGGTGGCAGGGAGGTGTGAAGCAGCAGACAGGCTGAGGGAGACGTAATTAGTCCCTGTGACGTGTGGGCACAGGACGAGGGCTGTCAGGGGAGCGAGGGGGAGGCAGGCAGCTCTGGGAGTGATGCGGGGGGCCCTGTGAGCCACTTTGGGGATTCTGGAGTGTTCCTCAAACAGAGGGAGCCATGCGGGGGGCTGAGGTCAGGTGGGCGTTCTGAAAGACAGTGCTTTCCAAGGACTCTGTGCCTATCTGGGGAGACGCTGACCGGCGTTCGGGGGGAGCACGCTGGACAGCTTGCATCTGATTAGTGACATGTCCCCATTTTGATTTGGTTCGATAACTGACACATGTGGCCAGGGATTTTGTTAGCACGAGGCTAACGCATACAGGGTTAGGTTGTTTTTTCTGAAATAAGTGAAAATGAGTTACTTGCTTTAGAGAGAAACGGCGACCCAATTATGGACAGTAGCGGTCAGATGTGGCCAAATTGTCGTGGTGGCGTATGCTCAAGGTCTCCTGACTCGTGTTGAGGATGATCTAGTGTGAGTGTGTGTGTGTGTGTGTGTGTGTGAGGGGTGCGAGGTGGGGAAGGAAGGGCTGGAGCCCATGAGTGACCACCTCAAATCCCAGGCCCTGAGGCCAGGCCAGGACAGGCAGCATGGAGGGGCCAGCGCTGCTGAGATGTGGGGTGAGGGCAGGGGAGAGGTGTTGTGGGTGTGTGGGTTTGCAGCCTGGAGCCTGGAGGGGACGGTGGGGCCGCTCTCCAGACTGAGGCCTGGGGAGCTCTGTTGCTGGGCTGTGCTGTTTGAGGAGGGGCTGGGACATCCAGGAGGAGGCAGCCCTCCCTCGGGGGGCTCACTGGGGCCTCCCACCTGTCCACGATGCGCACACGGGGCGAGGGTGGAAGTTGGCCAGGGGCGGCGGCCCCAACGGAAGGGCCAGATGGGGCCCAAGGAGGGCCACCCAGAGAGGGGCACAAGTGCTGGGCGCAGGTTCTTTAAAAGTAGGGTTGCAGCTAAAACACAAGACGCACGCTTAACATTTGATTTCCGGGTACATAATGCAACACTTTTTAGTAGTAGAGTATCTCTGATATCACACTGATGAGTGTAGGCGTTTGCAGGAGAGAGACACAAAACCAGAGGGATAGAGAGATTGTGTTTTATTACTTAATTATTATTTTTATATAAGATCTTTTATGACATACACAGGGCAAGAAAAAAATGAATCAGAAGATACAGAAGGGCATGAAGGTGATGGAAAAGCTCACCCACATTTGCCTCAGCCACAGTGTATTGCCATTAACCTGCTGGCACGCAGTCCCCTTCAGACCCTGGAGGCTGGGCGGCAGGGAGAGGCAGAGCGTGGGGACTGTGGTACCTTTTGAACTTCTGTCTCTGTAACAATGCCCGGCCCATGGCAGGCACACAATACGCTTCTGCTGAATGAATGGATAAATCTTTCTGCACTTTATTTTCTTTTATACACAGATACATGCATTAATTCCATTATTATTTACAAAAATGGGACTGTTGTATGCATATTATTTGAAATCTATGTTTTTAACTTCGTAATAGATTTTAGAAATCTTTGAGGAAGATGGGCATTTTAGGACCGGAGGGACTCAGGCATATTCACTGTTTTCAGGGGAGGAACTGGAGGAAATAATGAAGTGCCACGAGCAGAAGTAATAACCAAGAGAAGCAGGTTCCCTAATCAATAAGAGTCCAATAAAAACATGCTAAACTCTTCAAACAAAAGCAATACGTGGCTTGCAGTGGAATTTTCAAAATGTATAAAAAGGTATAAAATGAAAAGCGAAAGTTGCTTTCTACCCCGAAGCCCTGGTTGCTTTCTCCAACGTGAATCATTTTAAGTTTCTTGTGCATTCTCCCAGAAAATGGTTTCATGCCTATCTCTGCATATAAATGTATATGTTTTTTATTTGGCTATTAAAATTTTTTTATGAATGCAATCTTTCTATACACATCGTTCTGCATTTTGCTTTTTACACTTAAATTATCAGGGCTATCTTTCCACCGTAGACATACCCCTTTGTGGAAAGGTAAGAGTATTCCTTTACATAGATGAACCTTGTTTTAGCTAGCCAGTCCTCTGCAGATGGTCATTTAGATCGTGGTGTGTCTTTTTGGTTGGTTTGTCTGTTGCTATTATTACATACAACAGTATGTTGGACATCGTTTTAATGTTTTAACATATCTGGAGTACATTTTGCATGTGTCCTTTGGAGAAATTCCTAACAAAGAAATTGTACATTCAATATTCTACTGGATTGAACCAAACGGTCCTCCAAAAATGCTATTTCAACTTAGCCTCCACCAATGGTATAAAGAGAATTTGGCCACACTGGGTATGATCAAAATTTTCACTTTCTCCTATCTCGCATATGAACGGTGGAAGAGAAATTATAAGTTAATGAACATTTGTGGCTAATCTCACATTTTTGTGCCTGGAAATAAACGAGGGACACGAGTTAATAAGCAGATACTCCAGTAACGTGGATTTCCACCCCTCTGTTTATTCTCACCACCACCACTCTCGGTCAAGCCACTATCATCTCTTGCCTGAAAACCTGACAGTTGCCCCTCACCATTCTCCCAGCATCTGCTCTGCCCCCTGTAATCCATTCTCCATGGAGCAGCAAGTGCAATCTTTAAAAAAATGTAGGTCAGCCTCCTGTTTCTGCAGTGTAGCTCTCTGCCTCTTCTGAAGACACCCTTGCTGTGCACAAGTAGATTTGAGGTAATATATAATTTTTCAGACAGTAGGGAAGCCCCTGAGATCCCTGGCCCCCAAACAGAGCTGAAGTGGGACTAATGGAACACGTTCTGAGGGCGAATGTCAAAGTCAGCATTGATTGTGGTGAGAACCAGGGGGCAAACCAGAGGTCACAGCGGTCCCCAATTACTGCCACCCCTTGGCTCCTGGGAGATACAAATACGAATGTTCTTTTGAGAAAAGCATGATCACTTTTTCCAAGAGTTTCCATGGGTTAAGACCAAACAAACATGACTTCCCAATTAAAGATCACCAAATGCACAAGTAAACAGCTCACTACATACTAAGAGTTAGCAGAAAGAAAAAACTTATATCCCAAGAGCAGCAAATATTGGAATTCCTATCACAGAAAAAAAGAAAAGTATGTATGAGATGTTTCATAAACTAAAACCTAGAATGAAAAAAAAAAAAGAGCAACAAACACGAGCCTATAAAAAACAACTAAGCGGATTTGGAAAGAGAGTCAAATAGAATCTTAAGAAATAAAAAATATAATTTTTGATACAAAAACTTAGTGGCTGGATCACAAAGCAGGTTAGACACGGTTGAAAAGGGAATTAGTGAACTGGAAAATAGATGTAAAGAAATTACCCAAAGTTCAGGAAAGAGAGGGGACTGAAAACTTAGGAAACACAATGGAGAGACATAGCAGCTGTAGGGGGAAAGTCTAATGTCTCCCAGAAGGAGAGAAAAGGCAGCTTAGCAGAGAAGCAGCAGGTGGAGAAACAAGGTCTCAAATATTTCCAGAAGTGATCAAGAACACCAAAAACCATGGGTGCCAGGAAGAACAGTGAGTATCAAGCAAGATTAATAAAAATAAATGAACCTTTGAACCTCTAGAACACTAAGAGTAAAAAGAGGAGAAAAGACCCATCAGCCTAGATTTGTGCACCCAGCAAAATAACCTTTCAAGAACAAGGATAAGACAAAGGCATCTTCAACTAAACAGTACCAAGTGTGGCAGGTACCAAGAGGACCACTACCTTAATAACCTTTTATGCAAGGGAACTGAAGAAGGAAGGTCTGATTTTTAGAAAGATTTAATGAACAAAGAATTTGAAAATATTGTAAATCCACACACACACAAAACAAGTAAACTAATAATCTCTAATTTTGTGGTGTCAACCCCCCCAAAAGAACCACCAGACATGACTAAAATATTGGAAAACAGCAGTACATGATTTTGGAGAGGAATATTTAGGGTTAGTGTTCTAAATTCTTTGTGTTATCAGAAAACAGTGAAGATATTAAGTGTTGAGGTGTTAAAATTTCAGAGGGAGCCAATAAATAATAGAAGTACCATATAAGGGGAAAAAAGTAATAGGAACAAACACAACCCAACTCATTTTTTAAATATATGTCGTGTGTGTGTGTGTGTACATACACACACATATGACAAGAAAGGAGGAAAAAAGCGTCAAAGCACAATTTGTAGAAAATAAGAAGAGAATAGAAACAAATCTGACTTGCTTGCCAGTTAGCAGACATTATCAAATTGGATTTTCAGAACTCCTGCTCTATGTTATTTAGATTCCTGAAGCGTAAGGACACGAAAAGGTTGAAAGTAAAGTGAGTGAAAGCCACTTACTTACTAATACTTAATAAAAGGAAACTGAATTCAGATAAAAGAGGATAGACTATAAAAAGCATTATTAAGGACAGAAGCCACTCCACAAATGGTTCAATTTGCCAGGAAGATATGATCATAAAGCAGCATGAAAATATACAAAGCAAAAATTGCTATAGACATACAGAACTATTGAAAAATCCATCATCCTGATGGAAGATTACATGGCACAATGTTTTCAATTATTTATAGGGTAAACAGACCAAAGTTAGTAATATGCAGGAGATTTTAAAGCACAATGAACAAATCTAATTCATTTTACATGTGTGTGTACATGCACAAACGGGCATGTGTGCATACATGTGTGTATTGTGTAAGTGTCTCTGTGTCTAAAACCGTGCTCAACAATGAAAGAATACACATTCTTTCCAAGCACACGTGCAGTATTTATAAAAACTGATCCTGTAGTCTGTCAAAGAATAAGTCAGCAAATTCAAATAATTGGTATCACACAGGCATAATTCCTGATCACAATGCAACTAAATTAAAAATCAGAAAGTAAAACATTTGAAAAATTCTATGTGTCTGCAAGCTAAAAACACTTCTTCTTCCCACCCCCCCACCAAGATTTATTTAGTTATTTTAGAGAAAGAGAGCAAATGGTGGGGGGTGGGGGGCGGCAGAGAGAGTCTTAATCAGACTCCACGCTGAGTGCCAGAGTCCAACGCGGGGCTCGATCTCACAACCCTGAGATGGCAACCTGAACATATTTGATCTTAGCCAAAAGGCCGAGAAGGGATGGCAACCTGAACCAAAACCGAGAGTCAGACGCTTAGCGCACTGTGCCACCCGCGTGCTCCCAAAACATTACTAAAACACCCAGTTATCAATGAATACATCAACATAAAAAATATAGTTAAAAAATTACAGAACTTACAGCTATAATGAAAATTGAAAATAGTACCTACCTAAACTTATGGAAGGCAGGGAAAACAAGGCTTTTAGGCATATAAAATAAAGGCTTTTAAGCAAATATTTAAAAGAGGAAGGCCTGAAAATTAAAGATACTTATCCAATTTAAAAAGTTAGAACCAGAAAAATAGAATAAGCCCAAATAAGGTAAAAGGAAAGAGATTTAAAAAAAAAAGCAGACATTAATAAAAGAATAAATGAGGCCCAAGTTGGTTCTCTGAAATCCTTAATAAATTAGATAAATCTCTGGTAAGACTTAACAAAAAAAGAAAGAAAGAAAAGAACAGAACAATGGTGGGTGGGAGAGACGAGTAGAGAAATAAAATCGGGAACAAAAGGGGCATAACTACAGGTCCAGCAGAAAGATTTTTGTGAAAAGGAGCTTTTGGTTCAGCTGCCGATGAACAGGTTCATGACTGAGGAATGAGCACTGATTTGAAATCGTCCCCTCCCCCAAATAAACAGAAAACAAAACAGAACACAAAACAAAAGGAAATGAACCAAAAACCCAGGCCAGAGTGTTTCTACATGAGTTCTACTAAACTTTATTACATAAACTCTTGCAATGAAGTAGAAAAAGAGAGGGCACCCCACCTCCTGTGTGAGTCCTTTGTACCGAGGGCAGGGCCCAAAGTTTATTCAATTTGGGAAACACTCTTCAGAAAAAAGGGCAAATGTATTCACACATCAAATAAAAGTAGATATTGACTTGGAAGGAGAAAAACAGCACAAGAAATTACAAATTTTATAAAGTTGGAAGAGACCACAAACATTACAACAGCCAGGAAAACAGCACACTGTCCTTATCAATCAAACTGCGGTTCCTTCCAACATTTTTGGGATCATATTGTCTTCGGTCACCTCTTCGTATGACAAAGATTTTGTACTTTCATTTTCTATGGCTAGAGTAGAAAGGTCATTCAGGCTTTCTGCTGTCTTTGTTGACTGAAACGATTTTTGGTTATTGATAGTTTAGAAACTTTTTTTTTTTTTTAGCCTCGTGAACTCACTGTTAGAGGTCATGCATTTTGTGGGGTGTTATCAAACTTGGGAAGTCTCTACCAAATTTCTGTCACACACGAGCTATGTGATGCAAAGTACTTTGCATACGCTCCCTCTGGATCTCTGTGTTTCACGCCTTATCTCTACACCACCTGCGTGATTTTGGTGACTGGTGCCAGAGGACAGATCCAAATGGAGGGTCCTTCATGACAGTAGCTCCTACTTCTTACTCAGAAGCAAGAGCACTCCTGAGGCCAGTCCCACGCAGGCTCAGATAATAGTAGTTAACCACACAGGGAAATGGCTGCAAAGCCCATGAACATATTCCACGGAGTAAAAGGATTCCCAACTCAACTTCTCCTTAAGCTGGATCCCCAAAGTGCCTGTGGTCACTGCAACACTTCACGGCAAGAGGCAGGGATGGAAGGAAGTCAGCGTGGACAGAGCCCGCCAGAAGCAGGGAGAGAACGTCTTCCAACTGGCTAATGTTATAATAGTTTCCATTTTCAAAGTCTGCAGACCCTGGTGTCCCTGTGAACACGTGGCTAGGGCTCCTGCCTCTCTCCAGGTTTGGAAAAGGACCCTGAAGCCTTTTGAAGACAGTGTGGGGAAGGAAAATTAAGGATGGGATGAGAAAGGAAAGTTATGAGACAACCTCATTTTGGGACGTGGTTGCGAAAATCCCAAATAAAATATTACCAAGTGGAATGCAGTAGCATATAAAAAAAAGTCAGGCATTATGTCCATGTTGGGTCCGTCCCAATGATGCAAACATATTTAATTCTAGAACAATCTATCACTGTCATTCACATTCACAGATTAAAAGAGGAAAACCATAGGATCTACTATTCATAGATGCACTAAAAGCATTTGATAAAATCCCATACCCAATCACAATTTAAAAAACTCTTATCAGGGGCGCCTGGGTGGCTCAGTGGGTTGGGCCTCCGCCTTCGGCTTGGGTCGTGATCCCAGGGTCCTGGGATCGAGCCCCGCATCGGGCTCTCTGTCAGCAGGGAGCCTGCTTCCTCCCTCTCTCTGTGCCTGCCTCTCTGCCTGCTTGTGATCTCTGTCTGTCAAATAAATAAATAAAATCTTAAAAAAAAACCTCTTATCAAAAGAGAAATAGTTTTGAAATTTCCTTATGCTGATTAAGGGCCTTACTAAAATTTATACATTAAGTGACATTTCTTAATGGTGAAATACTGAACTTTTGAGGTCCAGAATAAGAAAAAATGCCACCAGTTAGTTTCAACATTTACTGAAGGTCCTAGGAGTAAGGGGGGGAAAAGGCATGAGGATAAGAAAAGGAATAAAGTGATCACTATTTGTAGATGACATAATTATCTTGTACAGAACTCAACATCTACAGAAAAATGGAAACAATGTGAGTGTTTAGCAAGATGACTGGATAAAAGAAATCAATGTAAAAAAATCAATTATATTCTATAACAGCAACGAATAGTTGGAGGGAAAAGACACCACTTACAACAGTAGTAAAAAGTAGAATGTACCTAGGAATACATCTCATAAAAGTAAGAAAGACACATTTGGGGAAAATTATAAAAATGTATTGTGAGACAATAAAGATATACAAAATGAAGTGATGTATTAATGGATAGAAGTATCAAGTGATGTCTGTTCTCTTCGGATCCACAGACACAACTCATTCAAGTCAAAAATCCCAGTTTTTAAGGATCTTGACAAGGTGGTTATAAAATTTATATGAAAGAGCAAAGTTGCCAGAAGTTGAAGAAAAATAGGATATGGGGACACACTGTATCAGAGATCAAGATTTACGGAAAACTTGAGTAATTATAACATTGTATATTCTGTGAAGAGATAAATTGACCAATAGAATAGAGAACCCAGATACTGACTCATGAAATTTATGAGCTTGATATAGGATGGGACTCCTGATCAGTGGGGAAGAGATAGCTAGCCAACAGTCAGGCCCAGACAATGGTTATCCATGCAGAGAATGAAAAGACATCAGAGCCCTTCCTCACACCATACCCCCAAGTCAATTTCCAGTGGATGAAAGACTTAAATGTCAATGCAAAACACTAAAACTTTTAGAAGAAAATGTGAAAGAATATGTTTAGGACCTCAAAGTAGCAAAGGATTTCTGAAACAAAATGCAGAGAGTGTTAACGCTGAAAGACAAGATAAATATGATTACATAAAAATTAGGAACTTCTGTGACTCAAAAGACACCGTAAAGAGAATGAGAAGGAAAGCCACAAACTGGGAGAAGATGTTTGCCACACAATAACCAGCAAAGAATTAATATACAGAATATGTAAAGAAGTCCTCCAAATCTTAAAAAAAAAACCAATACAATAGAAAAATAAGCATCATGCACAAGCCAGTATTTCACAGAAGAGGAAATGAAATAGTAAATAAAGCCATGTGGAGACATTCAGAGCCATTAATAGTCAGGGCCATGCAAATGAAGACCCAACAAAGTAACATTTTATATTCATTAGATTAGCAAGAATTATAAATCCCAAAAATAGCAAGTGTAGCTGGAGCTTGGTGGGAGCCCTGCCAGGGGGAGCGTAAATTGGAATAATTACTTTGTAAAGCAACCCTTGTAAATCAACTTTATAAAAAGTTTACAATGTGAGATCTGTGGCTTACAAGCGGTTTCTGTGACTCGCAGTTAGAAATATGTTTAACATTAACACCCACTAGGCTGCCCACGAATGCACACTCATGCACATACACACGTGCCCATGCTTATAATGGAAATAGACATTTTAGGAAACAACGCCGGCTCTCACTATTAGCTCTCTACTCTGCAGCATTCTCTTCTCCTTCGTTGAAGAAATCCCGCTGGGGGGCCCCGCCACTGTGACTTCCTAACCCATCAATAAATCACCACTCTGATTGTATAATTCTTACACACGTGTTCGGCACATGTGTTCCCCACCCGGTCACCTCACAAGTCCAGGAGTGTTTGTAACAAACTTGCTTCTAAGAGCCCAACACCTGAAACAAATAGAATGTTTGTTGACCCAGGAACTGAGGAATAACTTGTAGCCGCCTTATATACTGGAGAATTAGACAGCAGGGAAAAATGGATCCACTGTGCCCACACCCAACCACACCCACATCCTGGGAACATTCTAAAAACATAGTACGGAATGACAAAAGTGCGCAGAATAACTAACACATGGTGGTCCCAAAAGCTCTGAGATCGCTCAACAATAAGCAGTAGCTGAAAAATATACGCAGGGCACACCTGTCCTGAGGAGGCATGGAAAGGACAAGCACAAGGAAGGGAAGGTGACGGGTGGATAAAGTCACTGGCCACGTCCTGGTTCATCGTGTGAGAAGGGGGTTCATGGCAACGCATTGTATATTTCAGAGGACACAGAATCTTGCTCTTATCGAGTATTGGAAAATAAAAACATACATACAACCGAGTTGCTCTCCTAGTTAAAACTCTTCCCATTTGTAAGTCCTACAAAATCCAGTCTTTGCCTGGGATTCCTCTCTTCATCTTCTCCTGGAGCTCTGTGCACCGTGCACACTGACCTCCCGTGATTTTTTTTTAAATCGCACCTGGTGTGATGTGCTGAATGTTTGTGCCCTCCCCAAATTCGTAGGTTCAAGCCCTTCAACCCCAGTGTGATGGCATGTGTAGGTGGGGCCTTGGGGAGATAGGAAGTTTAGATGTGGTCATGGGGATGGATCCTCCATGATGGGATTATAGTGCCCTTGCAAGAATAGCAAGACACCCACGTGAGGACATAACAAGAAGGTAAACCAGCAAGTGGGCTCTGTCCAGACAGAGAATTTTCTGGCGCCTGCATCTTGGGCCTGCTAGGCTCCCAAACTTCAAGAACTATATGTTTAAGCCTTTCTGTCTATGGCGTTTTCTGTAGCAGCCTGAAATGACTGACACACCCGTCTTGTACTCTCCCCAGGGCCTTTGCACTTGGCACTGTCCCAGGGATGCTCTTTTTGGGTCTTCTGGCTCATTCTCATCCTTCAGCTCAAGTGTCACCTCTTTGGTGAGAACTTACCCATGACCCTATCTCGAGTTGGGCCTTCTGGTGCCCCTAGAGTCTGCTCCTCCCTCCCCTTCCCCCAGCAGGGGACAACGGGAGTACTGGTCACTACCTTCTCGGCACTGACCGCTGTTAGTGCAGGTCAGGGCACTTCTGATCGTGGGCCTCTTCAGGGGACTGTGAGCTTGGGAGGGCCGGGATGCCTCTGTCTCACTCGCCTTGTCACCTGCCAAGCCTGGTGCCACGTCTGCCAGAGTCTCACAGTGAACACGGCTGCCCGAACCAGCCACCTGGTTTTTGGGGCCCAGTGCATATTTGAAAACACGGGGTCCATATTCAGAAACCAAGGAATTTCAGGATAGTGATAGCAGAGCTTTAAACCCAGTGCGGGGCCCTTCTCAGCATGGGACTCTGTGGGCCCACCCAAGCCCCATGCCCACGAGGCTGGCATTCTTGCAGATAAGTGTAGGAAGACCTGAAGCCTTAGCACAGCATGGGGCCTTGGGGTCCTAGTGCGTGACCTAACCATGAACAGGCCTGAACTCGCTGCCGAAGGCTGGCTTCTCTGAGGGGAGCCGGCGGGGGTCTCCCTGCTTCCCAAGCCCGGCACACACCGCTCTTCCTCCTCCCTGTGCCCGAGGCTCCTCGAAGGCAAGGACCGCGGCCGTTAGGCCCCGTGGCTGGAGCCCAGGCTGGGTCAGCCAAAGCTAGCTTGGAATCCAGCGCGCGTGGCCTCATGTGAGATGCCTGTGCTTTGCCCCAGGAAGGCTCAATGTCCTCATCTGTTCAGTGGGTTCAGAAGCTTGCTGTGGGGAAAGAGGTCACATAGGGGAGGGGCTAACCATGCTGACTGTAGGAAAGGCCTCGGTCCGTGTGTGTGGGGGGGGGGGCAGGGGTTCCTGTGCCGCACAGAAGGAGAAAGGTGCAGGCCCCTTGCTCTGGGCGGGGCTGTGACATCCTATAGCCACCAATGCCTCTTGGCACTCAGCTGGCTCGAGGGGGCCAGGACCCCCAGCTCAAAGGTCACTGCTCGCTTGACTGTGGGCACCTGGCCCCTCCCCACACCTGTTCCCTCATCCCGAGCCTGGGGCTAATGCAGCCACATCACTCATTCCCGGAGCCGGGAGTGCAGACCACATGACGGAGGGTGGCGGAGAGCTGCTCAGTCTTTATGACTATTTTTACGAGCAGATGAGGGCAAGGGGCATTTCTATTCAGTCCCGCTTCCCTCAAGGTTAATGAGTTCAGGTTGGTTTTCTGAATCCTGAAAAGGAATTTTAGCGCATGCAATTACTGCTTTTATTCAGCCACAACCTGCGCCCAGCTCTGGGCCAGGCGTGGGAGGGCCACGAAGGGGGATAAAACACAGAGTAGCACAGAGGGGCTCCCAGCCCTGCTCGGAAGCCAGACCCCAGAGGAATCGTGGCTGGGCAGTGGGCTGGAGGGCGGGGGGGTGATGTTGCCATGGGGTGGGGCCTGGGCCTGTTCTCCACGTGGTGGGGAAGCAGGGCCCACGTGTAGATGCCCCACTGGGGGCCGCGTGAGAGCCCGACTGGCCCCGCAGGTGTCTGTGGGGACAGATGTTGTTCAAATAATCTCACAGGTCAAACGTAACGACAAACCTGGCGCGAACGTGCAGATAAGAGCGGTTCCTTTGAGGAAGGCAAGCCAGGAGGGCTCCTATTTGGGGTCCCAGGAAGGGCCTTTGGGGTGTGACCCATGAGGAGGAAGTCAGGGCTGCCTAGGTGGGGCCCAGCGTGATGGGGGAAACAGCACATGCAAGGACCCCAAGGAGGGGCCGAGCCTGCGCCTACTCGGGCGTGGAGGAGAGAGAGCGGCTGTGGCTGGAGCCCCGTCTGCGGTGGGAGGGTGGGCCATGAGGCTCGCGCATGGGGGCGGTTTGGTCTTTATCCAGAGGCATCAGAAGCCCTGGGAGGGCGCAGGGAGCCGAGGCAGCCCAGGAAGCCTGAGCCTACAGAGAGGGTACAGGAACAGGAGAGCCTTGGGGGGCTTTCTGGTGGGGGAGGCCTGGACTGGGCACGGAAGAAAGGGGGTGTCAGTAGTAAGACTCTGATCTACTGTGAAGTGGAAAAAAAAAAAGGTTACCCAAACTCCGCGAAACAGAAAAGCCACTATTCGAATTTGCACGCACATATTACAACGCTTGAGTGAGCAGGCCTGGTCATGAGGTCCCCGTAGATCAACGCTGTAGGAGGGGGTGTGCGCAGGGGCCGCAAGGCCAGCTGCGGGGGTGGGGGCTGTGGGCCACTGCATGGACTGGGTGGGGGACGGCTCCAGAGCCCCTTGGAGCTAAGAGCCCTGGAGGCAGAGCGGGTTTCGGGGGGATGGTGATTGCGGTTTGAGGAGTTGAGTCTGAGCTGTCTGGGGCCCCCCAGTGTGCATGAGGGGTGGAGGCCTGAGGGGTGGGTACGGGCCTGAGTCTGGCCCGGGGACTGACTTCTCTTTGAGTCTCCAGGGAGGCCCACTGGGGTGGCGTCCACGGAGAAGGCCTGAGGAACGGACTGGGAAGGACGCACCCGAGCCCTTCTCTCTCCAAGGCCAGTCTGGGCAACGTGGGTGTCCGCTTGAGCAGGGAGGAATGGGGGGTGGACACACCATGAGGCCACTGCCAGTACGGGTGGGCACCTATGCCTGGCCAGGGTGACTGAGGAGCTGAGACTTGGAATTACTAATAAACTTTAAATTTAGCAGAGTTCCAGATTTACCAAAAAGTTGGGAAGACAGTGCAGAGCCCTCACACCTCCCCCCCTTCCAGACTAGTACCGTCGTCCATCATAGTAATACATCATCATTAACTGAAGTTTATTCTTCATTCAGATTTCCTTAGTTCTTGCCTCGCGCCCCTTTTTTAAATGGGATTTTACATTTAATTTGAATGTGAGCATTAAAATTCAGTAGAGTGATGGGAGAACGTACGTCCTGGGGCCCCTTGGGTAGGTGCTTGTCCTTTTCAACTGTGAACTGTATGTAACCAAAATACAGATCAAGGATTTCTGATGGAAATCTTGTGTCTGAAACGGTACGTGCCGTGAGGGGTAGACTACACGCCAGGGTTTGAAGACTTAACTGTGAAAAACAAATGGGAGCCAGCTCAGTAATTCTACAATATTGATTCCATGTCGAAATAACAATATTTTGGCTCTGTTGGGTTAAAGAAAATGTTGGATTAAATATATGATTAAACATGAATTAAAATAACATAGTTAAAGAATTTCATCTCATTCTGTTTACCCTTTAAAAAGGTGCCAGCTAGACGTTAAAATTGCCTATGTGGCCAGTGTTTGGTGCCCACTGGCCACTCTGCTTTAAGGGGCAGCGGCCTGCAAGAGACAGAGGCGCAGGAGCAAAACCACAAGGGAGCAGGGCTGTCAGAGCAGATGATGGGGAGCTGGGTGGGCCTCCTTGGCGCTTGTGGGGGGCCTCTGGAAACAGAGAGGGAGGAGGAGGGCAGGGCCTCCTCAGAAGGAGCCCTGGGGAGGCGGTGGGGATGGGATCAGTCTGGGGAACCCTGGGAGAGGGCCCAGGAGGCCTGACAAGATGTTCCAGGGATTGTAGGTGTCTGTCCGAGGACTGAACAAGAGAAGGCAGAGAACGGTGCGGGTCTCTGGGAGTGGCCAGTGTGGGTGAGATCTGGCGATACAGATCCTTCCCAAATCGCTCACCTCGTGTGCAAGATGCTGGCCTGGTGGCAGTGCTGGTGGGAGGGCAGGTGGAAGGGCAGGTGCACGGCAGCCTGGGTGGAGGCTAGAGAAGGTGGTGTTGGGCGGGACAAACAGGAGGCCTGCATCTGTGTAGGGCCACGTCCGCGGCTTCCTGTCCAGCTCGGGTCCACCCCGACACCCCACTCCACAGAGGGACCTGGACCCCCTTGTGACTTAGCTGGATGCCTGGGACAAAGCACCATACACTGGGGGCTTCCACCACAGAAATGGGATTCTTTGCAGGTTCTGGAGGCTGGAAGTCCCAGATCAAGGTGTGGGCAGGGTTAGTTCCTTCACAGGCTGCTCTCCTGGGCATATAGATGGTCGTCTTCTGTTTCCTGTGTCTCCATGTGCCTTTCAAGTGTCCCCTCCTTGGAACACTGGCCCTGGTGGAGGAGGACCCACCCCAGTGACCTCAGTCTCAATCTGTCAGCTCTGTAAAGACCCTATTGCAAATAAGGCTGCATTCGGAGCTACTGAGGTTGGCCCTTCAACATATGAATTTGGAGGTGGGGGGACGTGGTTCAACCCGTGTCACTTACCCAAGCTCACACTGTTGATCGGAGCCCTGGCTCGCTATCCGGCCTCCACTGATACACGTTCTCATTATTAAAAAAATAATCCGGCATGGGGAAGCAGACTCTCCTATTAGTATCCTCAACACTCTTCCCTCTTCCTGGCAACAACCATTGTGTTGTATCTGTGTATCTTTCAGGCCTTTTTAAATGGAGGAATATACGTAAATTTGTGTTGTTGGGTTGAGGGAGGGGGCCTGCTGTTTTTAAAAATAAAATTTAAATCCTTGTTACGGTGAAAAACCTGGCTAATGAAAATTATGTTTCAAAACAGACTGAGGCATTCTTTGTGCTAAATATGCTGTTCTTTGTCTCATTTGCAATGGAAAAGTCCCTTGTTTCAAAAAAAAATCCATTACTGAGAGGCCTTACAACACAAACTACATTTTCCAATTCAATAGCGCACAAGGTCAGCCAAGCCAAGACAATGTAAACTGGCTTCAGAAGTGTCTTGTTCAATAATGAAATTTGTTCCAAGGGGCCAGCATTCTGATCAGAGCCTAGCGGAGGCTGGCCGCGCGCAGCTCTGCTCTTAGCCTCCCACACGCACCCGCTCGGTGACTGGGAACCTGTGAAAGGCTGCTTAACGCCGGTCCACAGGTCACAGTGCCGGGTTAATGAGGGTCTGATGCCGTTCACAGCCTCCGTTTTCCCCAGTTGGCCTCTGAAAATAGGCCACGTGGCACTGGTCGAGGTGGGAGGGTACAGGGGTGTGCTTGACCAGGAGCAGAGTCCTAAGGGGCCAGTGGGATCAAGGGAGCACTTTTAGGAGAGTCCATGTGAAGTGGCCGCCTGAGCTCTGTCCAGGTCTGGACGCCGGCCAAACCCACAGCCCCGTCCCTGATCGCCTCGCTCTCCACCCGTGTGTCTGTCCCCGACCGCAGACCCTAAGCTAGTGCAGCTTCCAGAAACTGCCTCCTCCTCCCTCGGGCCAAAGCACCTTGTCGCTGGAGGCGTCTCCCTGTTCTGTGGTGTCACCTCCTGGTGGATGCCATCTCCAGCCACAGGCACCACTCTCACATCTCCCTCCCCTTCCCTGGAGTCTCGGGTCTGTCGAGTGTCCATCTGGGTGGCCGGTCCCCACCTTGGCTCCAGAAGCCTCTACTTCCTCCCTTCCTGCACCTGCAGTGCTGATGAGGACACAGCTGTGGCTGCTATGGGGGGTGGGGCACTGAGGAAGAGTCGAGGAAGCAGGTGGAAGTCTGTTTCTGCTCTGCCCCCTGCCTGGGTGTGACTGTCCCCTGCGTGTCCCGCCAACCAGGCTCTGAGCGTGCTGCATCTCCACCGGGGAAAGGAGGAGCGTCCTGTGAGTCGCACACATGGCCAAGCCGGTGGCCCGCCAGCTGCAAGGGAGGCTGGAGGACGCTGTGTTGCCTCTGATGGCCTCGAGGCCAACAGAAGGGGCTTGAGAACGGTAGGAGAGGAAGGAGAAGGGGTATTGGGGCGCCTCTCCCCCACTGGTCACACCCACGCCAACCCCCCGATTTCTCACTCTTGTCTGCCACCAGCCTTCCCGGAGCCAGCACCTCGGTGCTTGGTTTCACAGCGATCGGTCACAGGACCCACCTTCCTTGCCCCAGGAGCTGCTGGAGAGAAGCCCCCAGATGTGCTGGAGTTCTGGGTGTGGCTCCTCCTCGTCAGCTCCTTCCCTTTCCCTGATTGTCCTGCTCTGGGGATGACATCCCACCTCCTTCAGCAAGACATGTTCTCAGGGTCATGGAGTGCAGGGACCCCTGTGCTCCAGAGTCCCCCTTTCTGGGCCCCTCCCCAACAGCTCCTCTCCCAAGCTCCTTCTCCTTCTCCTTCTCCACAACTTTCTACCCTTTTCAGAGACACTCATGCCTGCTAAGCTCCATCACCCACCTTGGCCTCACTTCCTGTCTGGAAACACCACAATTCCTCCACTTAGCCTTCCAACAGGTGTCCTGTGTGCGTGCCTACTACACGCCCAGCACGTCTGTCTCTCACAAGATCACGCGATTGAGAAACCTGGAATTTTGGCTTTTAAACAAAGACAACACCTAGTTAAAAAACTACAGAAAGCAACCCTCTTTGACCACACAGGCTGTCCAAGTGAACTTGGTACGAGCTTGCTGTGCCAACCCAAGGGTGTCGCTCCTCGGCTGCACACTGACAAGCCCCCCACCGGCCCGGATGGAGCCCAGGCTCCTGTGCCAGGCTGGGGGCCCACTGCAACGTGCCATCTTCCATCCATCTGCCTCCTACCACAGCTGGAAGCCAGAAATGATGGTGGTATGGGGCGCCCTTCCTCCTGTCCTCTTGGCCAACTCCTACTTATCCCTCGAGACTTCACCCAAACACCTGTGCTCGGGGAGGCCTTTTCTGATTCTCCAAGGGCGCAGCCCACCCTCTTGGAGCGTCTCCCACCTGCACTGGGATTTTGTGACTGCTGTCATTCACACATCTCTCTCTCTGCAGCCTCCTCTGTGAGTTCTGTGAAGGAGGGACCGCAGCTTCAGTTGGGAGGCAGAGCCTTCTGGGGGTGCTAACACTGCTAAGACCATGCCTGCTCTTGGGTAACTGAAGTGCCCCACAGCCAAACAGGATTCTTGATCTCCCCCACTCCAGGCAGCCCACGTGGGCTACAGCTAGCCCATAAGGCTAGTGAGGAAGTTAGAAAGTGAGTTAGAAAAAGGCGGCCCTCTGGGTAGGCATAGCCCCACCAGGGCCCTTGGCTGGGCTTGTGGAGCACAGACAGCATTTCACTCTTGTAGAATGAACAACCTACCCAACAGTACATGGTTGAGCCACCAAAGTCTTCATCCCCCTGCCCCAGGTTCCATCATCCTCCCAATATAAGATCACACATCTAGGAGTCATCTCTTTGTCGCCTGTTGTGGGTTGAATTGTGTTGCCCAAAAAGATACAAGTCCTCACTCCCAGTACCTGTGAGTATAATCTTGGAAACGGGGTTTTGGCAGAGGCAATCAAGCTAAGATGATGTCATGCTGGCTGAGGGTGGGCCCTGTAGCTGGTGTCCTGAGAAGAAGACAGGGTTTTGGACACAGATCCAGAAGACGCAGGGAACGATGCCGTGGGAAGACAGAGGCAGAGACCGCAAGGACGTGGCCACATGCCGAGCAATGCTTGGAACCAACCAGAAGTTGGAGGAGGTGAGGAAGGAGCCTGCTGGAAGCCTCTGGAGGGAGCACAGCCCTGCTGAGACCTTGACTTTGGGACTTCCAGCCTCCAGAATAGGAACGAATACATTTCTGTTGTTTTAAGCCTAGTTGGTAGTACCTCGTTCCGGCAGCCCCAGGACATTCACACGACCCCCACATCCAATCCAGTGACAAGTCCTGGTGTCTGGCCTTTGCATTTGTTCGGAGATAGTTCTGCCTCTGTCCATCTTGCCCCTGCAGTCCCGCCTTCCTTGCTGTCCCCCAGAGATCCATTCTCCATCCAGCAAAGGGAGAGCATTTTTGAGCCCCTAAACTTGCCACTGGACTTGACCACAACCTTGTCGGAGGCCTTCCACTCCCACGCGAGCGGACCCGCCCACCTTTCTGACTTGTCTCCATCACCCTCTCCCATGCGGGCTGTTCTGATTTTCCTCCCATTCCTTAAACTGCCCGAAGTGACTTCTGTCTTAAGGCCTCCTCTCCTGCTGACGTCGACTTCTTGACATTTTGTCTTTTTGGAGTGAGCTTCAAAGTCATCTCCTTCCAGGGACGCCTCATCTGGAAGCTCCCCCTCTCCCCCCAATCACACCATCCCCTTGCTTTTCTCCTTTTTGTAGAGATGTCACCCCTGGTCATTTTCTCGTCTGTTTTCCTATTTAATGCCTGTGCTCCCCTCCCCGCCCCAACCCCAGCACCCAACTAGAATGTGGACCCCCCGAGGGCCACACCAGGCCCATCTTGTTCACTGTCAAGTCACCCTGCCCCAGGGTGGAGAATGCGCGCCCCTGAGTGCCCTGTGGAGGGAACAGAGTATTTGAACGGAGAGTCATTTCCACCGCTGAGTCAAAGTTGCAGGAAGTTACCTGAACACCCAGTACCTACATGCTCATTCCTCTGAGTTCCCGAATTAGACTCTGGAGTAGGGAGAGAGAGAAGTTTGTCTTTGTACTTAAGTGGGATGTAAAAAAAGAAGAGAACTTTCTGGGCAATTTATCTGTGTAAACAGGGAGTATGTTTCACCTGTTAATGATGAACTCCAGCAGCCCCAGCCTAGACACTTGGAGGATCTCCGGTGATGAATGTGCAAGAGCCACGGTGAATCCGGGTCCTCTGCGAAGCCCTTACAGGATGTGCGGCGGGGGATGGGGCTCAGGGCCTCCGCCTGTCTTCCCGCCCGGGGAATAATGAATGCAATAATGGAAGCAATAATGATTGCCCTGGGTAGGAATGGACTTAGCCCTTCGCCTGTACCCGGACACGCCAACGTTTCAGGAAGTCAGGCGGTCCCCTGCACCGTCAGCATCGGAGCTACGGTTTCTGAACTGCCCTGGGCAGGCGCTTCCAGTCCCTGAACGCTCGGCGGGGGGGTTTGTTAGGAAACGGCCGCTGTCACTCGGTCAAGAAGTTGTTACCTTCTCTGAGGTATCAATGTTTACCTTCTTTGTTTTCAGTGGTTACTTTAAGTCGATCCTTTTTGTAAAAGGCAGATGCAGAAGTCTCGGAAGACCACAGAAGCGAAAACAAGCCCTAACGTCAATCACTGTAAGACGCCAGGCACTCTTAATCACGGGCAGGCTGGTTTTCATTTCAGTAACTGCGGGTCGCTGTTAAGGAAATTAGAGCCCAACAGCCTTGGATAAAGCTGATGGGCCAAACAGTAGACTTAAGTTTCAAACTATCTAGAAACCACACCCAACCACCAAAAACACATGTTGAAACAACTCTAATTGTATATTTCAAAGAACAAGTAATTTAGTTTTACGGTGGTCACTGGTGGTTCCAAGCTAAATATATCTGTGTCTTGCTCTCTGTTTTTATGCTTTTTTTTTTTTTTTTTTGGGAAGAGTGGGGTTGGGTGTGAGCTATTGCTTTCTTCCCCTTCTCTGTATAACTTAACACTGAGACTGGGGGATGGTAACTCAGATTTTGTAATGCACGCTGAGCTCTGGGGATAGCCAACAGTGGAGGACCAAAGCGTGGACGGCACTTCTCTAACTCAAAGTGGACTCTGGAGGCTTTGGTTAGGTGCCGTGGTCATAAGCAACGAGACCACACCTGACTCATGCAAACTGAAACGGAGCCCCTTCGAAGGGCGTGGGGGCTCACTGACCTAAGGGCTGCCCCGGGAATCCAGTTGGTGGGAATGACTCTGGAGTGCCTCTGAGGCCCCCTGTGCGGGCATGACCCACTCAAGCTGCCAGTCATGGCGCCAAGATTTAAGGTCCCGGAGCAAGTACCCAACTTGCCCAGCCCGAGACTCTGGCCAGCCGGAGGGGAGGTTCCTTGACCACCACGTCCTCCAGGATGAGAGCCAACGGGGGGAATCTCGCTGTGCGTCAAAGGGGGCATTTGTCCAATGCATTTTGCTTCGAGCAAAGAGGACCCGAGAAGGGGGTCTGGGAGCGGGGATTCCTCGGGGCCAAGGGACCAACAAGTAGCACAGCAACTCTCCCTGGCGATGGTGAGGGACCCCACCTCCCCTCCTTCCTCTCTGTGGTCAGCGGTGGGTCTTCTGGCCCCTGGGCTGCCTGTGCAGGGACCGTTGGCCCCTCGGAGCCGCCAGGGGACAGTGAGCTGTGGGCTTCCGGGGCCTGGCACTGCTCACGCTCCGAATGGCTCCTGAGCACCCGAGAGCCCGCCAAGCTGCCATCTTTCCAGGCCTCTGTCCTCCTGAAGCACTCTCCAGGGTCAAAGGCAATGACAGCAGGACCCGAATCACAAGGTGGCTGTGAGGAAATGATATGATGTCCCCTACGGAGCTCAGTGAGAGCCGGTGCTGGGGGACGTTAGCTCTTGCTGATACTGACCCGCCCAGAGCTCTGGCCTGGCCGCAGGCACCCTGTTCGGATGGACTCTGGTTCCCCGTCCTGAAGCCCCAGCTGCTTGCTTGCCCGCACACCGCTGGCATCCCCATTGCCTTGTAGCACGGTGTGGGCCAGGGGCCTGTCCGGGTGTCTGGATGGTTGGAACTCTGCTGTTCCCCAAGTCGATTCCCCGGGAACCCTAGCCTGCCTGGGAGCTTCTCTCCTGCCTGGGACCCTGGTGCCTTTCGGGGCTGAGTCCGCTTCCAATACCAGGACCCCCCTCCACAGCGGGCGGGTTCGGCCAGCCCCACCCTCCGAGACTTCCTAACCAGACTCTCCTGCTGGGGTCCTGGCAAACTGGGGGGAGGAGGAAGCCTGCAAGCTTGGGAGGCTGCAAACCCAGCCCAGACGGAGCTGATCCCATAGAAAATACAGAAAAACGACATAATCCCCCATAGTCACACCTCCCAGTGATCACCACTCCCCTCCTGTGTTTTCCTCTGATTTATCTTCTTCAAATGTTTTATTTTTTTATTTTTAAAAGATTTTTATTTATTTATTTATTTATTTGACAGGGATCACAAGTAGGCAGAGGCAGGCAGAGAGAGAGGGGGAAGCAGTGTCCCCGCTGAGCAGAGAGCCCGATGCGGTGCCCGATCCCAGGACGCTGAGATCATGACCTGAGCCGAAGGCAGACGCTTAACCCTCTGAGCCACCCAGGCACCCTCTTCAAATGTTTTTTAAAAGGAGTTGGGAGGGGCAGAGGGGGAGAGAGAATCTTAAGCGGGTTCTACGACCAGCACAGAGCCCGACACCAGACTCCATCATGACCCAGCCTGAGATCGTGACCTGAGCAGAAATCAAAAGTGGGACGCTTAACCGACTGAGCCACCTGGGTGCCCCCTTCTAGTTCATTTTTACAGAATAAGGGAGCCCCTGCCAATGCACATAAAACCAAGATCAAAGGTACAGACACTGCGGTTTTGTTCTAACGTGATGTCAGAAATATCTTCCATATCCCCCAGTGTTTTTTGTACATGGAACTCTTTGTGGGCGATTTCCCCTCACAATTTATGCAGGTCATTGCCTAGTGGTGGAATATTTTGGTTTCAGTCTCCTGGCCTCCCTTCCCTCCCCGGGTCCCTGGATCTGGCTCGACACTGCCCCCCGCCCCCGCCCCGCAAACTCTCAGCTGCAGGCTCATCATGTAACTTCTAGAATCTCCACTTCCCAGAAATGCCCGCTGCCATCCCACCCACCAGTGGGTCCTTTATATACAACACAAGGTGTCGTGGGCTGATTTGCCTCCCTCCCACCCAATATATTCAAGTCCTAGCCCCCAGTACCTCAAGACATGACCTTATTTAGAAATAGGGTCATTATGGATATAAATAGTTAAGATGAGGTCCTGCGGTATGTGATGAGGGCACCCTCGTCCAAGGTGACCGGTCTCCTTCCAGGAAGGGGTGAGGAGGCACAGACAGACAGGGACAGGCAGACACAGGAGGGGCGCATCTAAAGTCAAGGAAGGCCACCGATTGCCAGCAAACAGCGGAAGCTACACATGGGCTTCTAACCTCCCTACCTGTGTTCTGCACGCCTATCCACCTCTGACCCTGTCCAGCCGTCATCTCTGATCCTTCCTCCCCGCCCCGCCCCGCCCCACCGCCCCAGCCATGCTCCTTTTGTCCCAGAATGCCTTGCAGCTGTCAGGAAGAACCAGTAGCTTGCTCCCAAGGCTGGAACGGGCAGGCAGTGTCCTATGCCTCGGTGATGGTGGGAGTGACCCCCACAAAGCACTGTGCTAACATTTCGCCCCGGACAGTCTCACTGACTCCTCATAGCAACCTCCTGTGTAGGTGTGATTTTGCAAAGGAGGAAACTGAGGCAAGAAGGATCAAGTAATTAGCAAGCCAGGGAACAGCTGGAGTTTGAATGTGGAAAAGGGCTTCCAGAGCCCAGCCCACTCTGCCATCTTTGCAGATGGACAGTCAGGGTCCTTCCTGCTTCCACGACTCCCTGATTAGCCAGCATGCCTCTCTGCTCCGTGCTCCCTGCATGAGAAACCACCAGCCCAGATGCCTCAGGCGAGCACATCTCTCGATGCCCAGACTTGGTACCCAACCCTGGCTCTTTGAGGGAGGCAACAGGGCAGGGAAGCCCTTGCCTGGGCTTGGAGTTGGACCATCACTGGCAGGGGCAGTTGAGGCACAAAGCTCCGTGGCCCATGAGTCTGGGCCCTGGGCTTGCTGCCGGGTGGCCCTAGGTACCTGGGCTTGCCTCTGTCTTCCATAAAATATGCCCATCACACGGGGTGGGGAGGGGGTCATGAGAATCAAAGCAGGGAAAGCTTCCAGTGCCCTTGGCACAGCACTTGAGTTGTGCCCCTCTCTGCAGGGAAAGTCAGTCTCTCTGTCTCTCTGTCTGTTTCTCGCACAACACTCAACATGTGGTCAGTTATGGTAAGAATACCCGACCATCTAGTCTCGCCTCTGGGGAAACATGCACACTTAGCTGATAATGTGTGCTGCTGCGTGTGAGAAGGAGGTGGAAAGCTTGGGAGGACGAATGGTAGGCTGAAAAAAACTGCAATATCCACGGGACACAGTTTATCTTCTATATATAAAGAGCACCAACAAATCAACAAGAAGAAGATTTTTTTTTTCAGAGGTCCAATACAAAAATGGGCAAAGGACATGACCAGAGAGACCCTAAGGAAATCAATAAAAGGGGCCCATAAAATACAAGTAGATGTTCCTGTCCACTTGGAATCAAAGGATTGCAAACCTAGACAACCAAGCATCACTGCCGGCAAGATTCTTAAAGAATGATAATGACCAGGGTTGGCCAGGGTGGAAACTGGCGCTCCTGTGGGCTGTCTGTGCGGAGTGTTGACTGGGGCAACCCACTGGGAAGGAAGCCCAGTGAAAGAATGTCACACACGCTCTGCTGTGCCAATTCTACTGTTAGGAATTTATACCCAGATGGGCAGGTGACAGGAAGGCTGGGGGAAGGGAACAGAGTTGTAAGCAGGAGGAACAGCCTGTGTGTGTGTGGAGAGGGCAGTAGAAAGGACTTCATGTGACTGCGCACGGTGGTAGCTAGAGACCGCCGTCTTCTCTGAAGGGGAGAAAGCTGGTCTGTGACATGCGTGGAGGTGAGGTCACTGGGGGTGGAGGAGCACCCGAAGGGGAGGAGAGAAGAGGGACGAGGGGGGACCACGGCTGCACTGGACGGAGGATGTGGCTGAGACTGAGTCCCACACTTCCTGAGTGATGCCATCGGTACGCTTTCCTCCACCCTACATCTTGACAGAATGGGAGCACTTTTTTTTTTTTTAAGATTTTATTTATTTATTTGACAGACAGAGATCACAAGTAGGCAGAGAGGCAGACAGAGAGAGAGGGAGAAGCAGGCTCCCTGCAGAGCAGAGAGCCCCATGTGGGGCTCAATCCCAGGACTCTGGGATCATGACCTGAGCTGAAGGCAGAGGCTTTAACCCACTGAGCCACCCAGGCGCCCCAGAATGGGAGCACTTTAAACCTCAGTGTGCCCTGGAAGGGGCTGAGAGCCGCCACTAGATGCGTCAGCAACGGGGTAGAGAAGAGGTGAGGAACGGGAGCCAGAGCGATGACCAAGCGGTGGTGGCTGGGGAGGGCCTGTGTGTCCCACCAGTCCTCACCCCGGGAACCCCGTAAGCTGGGGGTCACACCGGGACTGCCTCTGTGGATCCTGTGGCTGACACGGGTGCCAGGTGGAACGTGGGCCCGGGGGACATGTGGGCCACTGGGTAGCGAAGTCCACCACCCTTCCCAGCATTATTGCCAGGCTCTGGATTTGGGGATCTGGATCTGTGGGGGGCCAGAAACAACAGTCAAAAGCCTGTGTCCTGTGCAAGGAGGGTGGTGGGGCTCCTTTTACTCAGGGACATCTGGGGATGGAAGCAAGTCCAGGCAACTTCCTACCAGCACTGCCCCCCACATCTTTCGGTTTGCTCTTGGATGCCTCCAGTGATGGGAACTCACTCATTCTGGAGCCATCCTATTCCTCCGCTGCCAAAAAGCCTTCAGTGGATGCTTCACTGCCCTTGACACAAAACCCAGCTCCTTCCCAAGGCCCCCAGGGTCCTCCATGATGGACCCCTGATCAACCTCTGAGCTCACATCTGCCCCGGCCCCTCCCTCTCCTCTCACCAGCCCCAGGGGCCTCCTCTGTGGTCCCCCACACGACACGGATTCTTCCACACCTAGGCCTTTGCACCTGCCGGTCCCTCTGCCCCGATGCTGTTCCTCCTCCTCCAGTTAACCCTTGCTCTTTCGTCAGGCTTCACCTGCCATGTCACCTCCCAGCCTCGGCTAGATGCCCCTGGACACACTCTTGTGTGGCGCTCATCACTCCCATCATGAATCGCTCATTTAGGATCTCGTCGCCCGTTTGACTCAGACTTCCGCGAGGACAGGGAGCTGCTTCCTTTGACCCTATCTTCAGCGCCACCTCCCAGCAGGTGATGCGTAGACAGCGAGGCACCCAGGGCCGGGCTGCGGAGCCGAGCCTCCCGTGGGTGCCGCCCCACTGGCCTCACCCGACACCGTCAGTACGTGCTGCCCGAGTTCCCATTCCACAGAGAAGGGGACCGGGGACGGCCGCCGAGGCTTCAGGATCATAGGAGGCACCGTACAAGGACAGCTGAGCCTGCGTCACCCCTAAAGATGAGCAATGACTCATTTTGTCACAGTGGTCGGTACCATTCCAGCAGCCACGGTGTCTCGGGGACACGCAGGACAGCAGAGTGGGAAGGAGACGGACATTAAGAGACTCAGGCAAATGCAGGTTGGACCGGCGACAAGAGCAGGGGCCTGCCTCTTCCCTCCGTGGGGGTAGGGGGGGTGTGTGCTGGCGAGTTTCCTGCAGGGTCTGGTAGGAGCTTGGAGGGTTCACCAGGGTCTCCATCAAGCCCTGACCCCAGATCGTATCACTGAACCCTTCTAGCACAGCTTGAGGCTACACCAGTCATTCTTCCCAACTCACTGATGGGGATGGAGGGGTAGAATGGGAAGGTGACAGAGCTAGGATGGGAACTGGGTCTGCCCAGTTCCCAAGATGCTACTCTCCGGCTCCCCAGAGCACACACAGCTGCGTGGGACTCAGACCTGCCCAGCCGGCCTCAGGGCGCACAGGTGGAGGTCATAGTTGCACAGCAGTCCTGTCCCTCCCTGTCCCTCCGTCCCCCGCCCTTGCCATCTCAGTACCCTCGGGACCCCAGGCTGGCCCTCCTCCTGGGAGGTCTGACATTGTCTGGGACACGCTGGTCTCTCTGACACCTTCACACCCTACCCTGCTCTGCAGCTCACTTACTAGTGTTTACAGTTTCCTGTATCAGGGTCTTTTGGAAATTCTCTGACTCTCCCAGGAGGACAGGGGACCGGCTTTGCACAGAGGGATCCTGAAAGCCATTCTGGTTTAAGGAACAACCGCACCAACCCCCTGATCACAATTCACAGCCACCCCCCAGGTGCCAGCTTTGGAATTTAGGTCTTCCCCGACGGTCCCCCCAGCTCGGCTCTGCTGTCCTCGAGTTCAAACTGATTTCCGTGGCCTCCCTTCCTTTGCGCGGGGCTTCTGATCTTCACTTCCCAGGGCAGCTCTGGTGGTGAAAGCCGTGTGTCTTGGAAGGTTTTATCACGGACTCATTCTGGTTTGAAGCTTTCATTAACATCGTTAACTTCCAGTACATCGCCCAAGTGTTTCTTCATGTGTGGCTTCTAACAGGTCTGCCATCCAGATGGTTTTGAAATTCAGGAAGTGGCTCTATTTGCCTTCAGCTGGTTACTTGGAATTTGGAGATTAGAGCCCTGGTCAGGAGGGAAGCTAAACAGCCCGCCACCATGACCCGTCCCCAGCAAGGGAGAGTTTCCGATGGCAGTTTTCTTTGTTTTGAATAACTAATTCCATTACCGATCTTTATTCACATTTGATTTTCGGATGAGCCCATTTAAGTCCATTCTCTTCCCAGTTTTTATCCCCAGTTTCGAAACGGAGTCCCACATCAACGACTCATTTATGATGGAATAGCCTGTCCCTCGGTGCTAGTTAATCTGGCTCGAAATGATAACTTGCCATCCCCAAGCCTATGGCTCGAGATAAAAGCAGGACTGAAATTAGCAAAAAGAAATACAAATGAGGGGGGAGACAAAAAAAAAGAAACTGTGGGTTTTTTTTTTTTTTTTCATTTTTCCCCCTCAAGCATAACTTGTTGAGTAAGGAGATTTTTAAAAGCCAGAAATTGCTGTGGAGCGAACCCAAGCCAGAGGCTGGCGACCTGGCACAGGACGCGTCTGGCACCGTGGGGCCTGGGGGAAGGTCTGCTGTGGCGGGAGCTAACCGCGACCCACGGCCCTGCTCCCGTCGTCCCCCGAGGAGGACATTTTCAGAGACAAGAGGGAGGGAGAAATCAGCGTCCAAATTAGAAACTCCCTAAGCTGTGTTGTTTTTCTTGGGGCCTCACTGTGCCTTTGATTTCCTGATTGCTTAGAGCAAAAATAACAAAAATTCATCTGACCCGGTGATTTTGACAGAATCATTGGAAAAGCTACCAGTTGAGTTGGCTCTCGCCACACCAGTGGGTCTCCACCGGGGCGGTTTTGCCCCTGCCTCCTTTCCAACCTACCCCCAGCCCCAGGGGACACCAGGGCGGTGTCCGGAGACCTTTGTGATTGTCATAACTGGGAAGATGCTGCTGCTGGCGTCTGGTAGCGGAGGGGTCAGGGATGCCGCAGAACATCCTACAGGGCTTCCACAGCAGAGGACAGACTGGATCTCGGTATCAGTTGTGCTGAGGTTGAGAAACCCTGTGTGTGTGTGTGTGTGTGTGTGTGCGCGCTCAGTAGGGACTCACTGGGCAGGGGCTGCTCGTGTGCCACCCTATACCGCATTCGCACAACTGCAGACCTGACGTTCAGGCATGCCCCAGCTCAGGTACCGAAATTATGTAAGTATCTCAAGGATTAAGTGGGTTCTGTTTCCTTTCACGAAAGCAAAAGGATCTGGTGTCTGGCGACACAGCCAGTGGAGAAAAGAACTTTGGAAGAAAGCGTTCAGTGGAGAATGGTGCCCGAGTTGGGAGCAGGGAGTGTGAAGGCTGCCCGCATGGGACCCTTCCCTACTCTAGGGTCTGTGTTGGCCTCGAGAGGCGGCGGGCTGTGGAGGGGCCTCCGTCTGCCCAACCGGGGCCACCGGGCCCCCCAGCGTCTCTCCTGTGGCCTCTGTGGCACTTGCTGTGGCGAAAGTCGCCAGGGAGCAAAGCAGCGGGGCTCGCCGAGAGCAAGCCGCGATGCGAGACCTCCAGTGATTTCATTGGCATGACGAGACTTCGGGGCCTGCCAAAGACAACAGCCCTGTGCTGGGACCAAGACCAAAGGTTTCTGGGGTGATCTGCCCTATTGCTCTCAATGGCACCATCCCGAGGGAGGTGGAGGGCTTCCTCCCTGCCCTCCGCCCGCCTCCGTACCCAGAGGAAAGTGCGGGACCTCCTTGCCCGGGCTCTGCCCTGCCCTGTCCTTGCTTGCTCCCTCCGCCCCTTGGGGGACCAGCAGGGTGGCCCGGCCTGGTTTTGCACGGATGGAGGACTCCGAGGCAAAGGATAGCTGTGGGACTGCTCCCTTCCAGCCCCGGCAGGAGGCAAAGGAGCTCCTTCCGGTGGGTGGATGTCGCTGTGAGGGGTCTCACACTGCTAACCCAGCCCTCCCTTGACCTTCTCTCAGGCCCCTTTCGTCTCTTCTTCAAATATCCTGCTTAGAAATTGGGGGTTGGGAAGCAAAGAGCGCAGCTGATGAGCTCCTGTAGGTAGAGCAGACGTGCCTTGCCTATACATGGAGCAGCGAGCCTGGTGGGAGCGACAGCCCCATCCCACCAGCTGCCCTTACTGAGCACTTCCCTGGTGCAGATAGCGCGCTTAGTGCTTCCCTGCGGACCTCACAACAGTCCTAGGTGAAGGGGGGATTCTGTAAGCCCACTGGACTGATGAGAAGGTTGAGGCTAAGACAGCTAATGGACATGCCTGCCCGAGGCCACGCAGGTTGACGGTGATCTGGGTTCTGAGTCGGGTGAGCTGACTCCAGGGCCAGAATTCTTAATCCTGAACCATGTGAGGGTGCTCGGGACTGAGCCCGGGGCTGTACACCCTTCCACGACTATGGTTGTTATTGTCCTTTTGGCTAATGGTGACACACCGTGGTCAGGTGGCATTTGCAGAGAGTTTTGTCCATGCCCACGCCCTAGAGAGGACCAGCAGGAGAGCAGTTAGTCCTGGAGAAGGCACTGCCTCCTCTCCCCGGGGTCCTCTGGCTGCCCTCCCTCCACGCCATCAGGCTTACTGGACAGCAGCATGGGCTCAGGGGCACTGCATGCTCCAAGCTCCGCTGCAGGGCACAGACCCTGAACACCCACAGCTTCGGGATTCAGTGGGCGAGACCAAACCTGCAGCTCTGGGCTAAGGGATCCGGGGCTCAGAACTGGCCACTGGGCTGCTCAGTGGGCCTGGGATCCTCCTGCGTCTTCTTGGAAGCCCCGGCCCCCCCTGGGGCCTGGCACAAGGGGCTGCCCCAGGCGCCTGGAGACCAGGTCCCCACAGGCGCACAGCGCAGAGCACTGCCCGGTGGTGCGGGACCCTGGAGGTGCTGTAGGCGCTGGCCAGGTGAGGCCAGAGAAGAGCGCCGCCGCCCCCAAGAGCGCGCAGAGCGCAGCATCACCTGCCCAGCCCACAGGCCCACACAGCAGTCCCCTCGGGCTTTCCAGTAACATCAGACGGCGAGCTCCCTCCCTTCCGAACTCGGGCAGCGAGCCGGTGGAGGGAGGGCGGCACCTACCTCCCAAAAGCACCAGGACGCAGGCGTAGGGGAGCATGGCTGTGGGCATCCCGTCCGGGCAGGCAGGACGGCCCCCCCGGGACGCCTCCACTGTTCTGGAAAGGAGGCGCGCGCGGAGTTCTCCTGCGGCTGCGGACGCTGGCGTTATAGCGGGGGGCCCGCGAAGAAGTTGCAAGGGTCCTGAGCCCCCCTCGGCGCTCACACGCGCTCACCCGCCCAGGCTGTTGATAGTTGTAAGTCGAGCTGCGCACTCATAGGTCCAACTTGCCAGAAGAGGTGGAGACAGCCCCAGGCGTTGCGCGCACACCCCTGCCGCGCGGCCAGCCCTCTGGCGTGGCTCCTCCTGCCATTCAGACCCCCAGCCGACCCCCTCCGTCCTCTGGTCCTCGCCTCCTGCAAAGTCTTCGCAGTGAGCACAGAGGCCTCCCTCAAACTCTTGCCCAGGCCGAGCCAGAGCCGGGCACGCGTCTACAGCCAAAGAGCTCCCCTTGCCACGCGCGGATCCCTGGAAGGGCAAGGGGTTGGTGGGAGGCTCTTCTCTGCCCGGCTGGGCCCCAGGACCCCCAATGTTTCTAGTCAGGCCTTTCAGATTCTCTTGGAAAAGTTTCCTCAACTTGGAGCCTGGTAAGCGCAGGAACACAGTGAAAGTGGCCAACCCGGGGTGCCCAGCAGCCAGCAGCCTCCCTGTAATTAGCTCGTCCTGCTCCAGAGAACATCTAGGCAAACAGTGTGGAGCGGACCAGGGCGGGTTTCCTCCCCCCACCCCAACTCCTCCTCCAACCACCCCCTCCTCATCCCAGTGAGTCAGTTTAGGGTGGCAGCCCAGAGGCAAGGCAGCTGGGAGGAGGAGGAGGAGGAGGGGAGGACAGACACCCTGCCCCCAAACTAGTCACCTCCTGCCCCCCACCCCAGGCCGGGGCACCTCTCTGAGTGGCAGGCAAGCCTTGAATGGAGGTTGTGAGCATCTGGGAAGGAGGTCCTCTGCCAGCTGTTGGATTTGTGAATGAGGCAGAGAGAAAGCATCACTGGGGTTGGAAGGTTTCAGCCGGTTGTTCCTGCCCGCATGGACCGTTTGGGTGCCGGAAAGCAAAGCTGTGTGGGGCAGGCCTGGGGGCTGGGGTGCGTAGATGCAGGATCCATCCATGCTGGTTGCCTTTCGCTGGGAGGACAGAGGAGAGGGAGAAAGAAGAGAGACCCAGAGAGGAAGGAGGGAGGGAAGGAGGACTGGAAGGGAGAAAGGGGGGCAACAGAGACAAAGAACGAAGGAGGAGACTCAGGAAAGAGAGAAAGAGGAGAGACAGGACCCAAGGGAGGAAGTGTGAGGCGATCGAGGGGGAGGGAAGACAAGAGATGGAGGCTGTGCCCCGAGGTGGGCGAGGGGACCTCAGGACACATCTGTGCCCGGGGTGCACTCCAAGCCATTGGCTGCCCTCTGAAGGATTCATAGACCAATGGGTCCGCACCTGTCGTGGGGGGCTCCAAGACAGCACCCCTCCTTTGGCTTCCTTGCCAGAAGCTTAGGTGAGGCCCCTGGGAGCCCTTCAGCTAACTGCAATGTCAGGGACCCTCGATCTGGGGACACCCCCACCCAGCTGGGTCTTCACTTCCCTCTTCTCTGGGGGCAGCAGAGATGAGCGGAAAGTGCAGAATGAGGCCACAGCATGATCTTACACGAATGGAAATGTGAGAGAAACAATCAGTTCCCTTCCTGAAAATGACATTTTTCTGGGCTCTCTGCTTTGCAGGGGACAGCATGAGACCAGAGCAGCCTTGCCATCACGGGGCCAGTCCAGCCCTCCCCGGGCACCTGCGCTGTTGCACAGACGAACCTGGAGTGGCACGGCTGACTTCCGTGGCGGGAGGGGAGTTGCTCAGGATGATTGTTTATGATTGCATAATTGTGGTTATTCGTGGTAATTATGTGTCTTTACATCTGCAGAACGTACACCTCCGGATAGTTGCAAGACCTGCGTGCTGTCCTGGCCAGACCTGAGGGAGGCTCTCTGGGCTTTCCGAATGCAGGTGCTTTCAAGTCTCAGACTGCTGACGGGGTTTGGCGTGGGGAGGGGCTGTGACGTGGATGTCCCAGGTGGGGTGATAATCTGGGGTTTTTAGAACTTACTGTGCTGCTCTTAGATGTGCAACTTCCCCGAGAAGTATGGTGCCCGTTTAGGAATTGCTGGGCTGGCTTATTTATAAATGAGAGGGATTGCCAAGGGTGTAGCGAGAACCTGGGCTGGGCGAGGTGCCTTAGGCACGCGTACCTTACATCCAAAGGACCCGATGAGAAGTAGGAATTATTGTGGCCCCGTTTTACAGAATGGAGAAACTGAGTTTGGAGAGGTTGGGCTGCTGTCCCCAGGCCACACGGCTGGAAGGTGGCAGAGACGCTGCTTGTGACCAGGACGCTCTGTGTCTCCTTGGGGGTGTCCCGTCTCCCTGCGCTGTTGTCTCCATTCCGAGCCTGAAGATCCTAAAGGGGAAAACCCATGCCATAATAACAGCCTTTTTTGGAAAAGGCTTCGGGATGAGGGGGAAGCATGGGGACAGAGCACTTCCTAAGTCCTAGCTAGACCCCCCTGTGGAGACTGACCGTGAGGGGTGGGAGCCGGCCCTCTTCAAGGGAATGGCAGGGGGCCCCTCGGGAGAGGGCATCTGGAGAGGACAGGACGCTCCCTCTTCCCCTGGTTAGGGAACAGAAGTGCAGGGCGGCGAGCTACCTGGTCTAAAGCAGATTTTACGCCCGAAAATAAAAAAAAAAAGGAAAGAAAATGAACAGTTTGAACAAGACTCTGGTCTCGTTACAAGGAGATCAAACAAGACAAAGAAGGAGCCAGCGCTCAAACTTACAGGTTTCAAACATATATTTATTTTTAACAAAAAAAAAAAAAAGAAAAGAAAAAGATTATATTGTCCTGACTGTGCATTTTGCCAGAGGAAGGGGGGTATAGGCTCCGCCCCTCACCTCTTTCTGGCATACAGAGCAATCCCCTGAGAACATCTCAAATGCTGGTAATTAGAAGTCTGTTTGGGGAACAAGCAAATTATTTCTCAAGCCCCTGCTCTGGCTGGGTCACATCCATGGGCATGATCACATTTTGGCCTCTAGAGCTGGGCTTTTCCGGTTGTTAACTGCAGGGACCCTCCCCAGGCGATCAGAGTCAGGGGGGCAGCGGATGGGGGGCGTGGAGGTGGGGGAGGGGGGCCAGGGTATGTTGCTTTGGGGCCATGCACAACCAGGGTAAGGGAGGCCGCCCTGAGCCAGGTGTCCATGATGGGAGAGGAGGAGGCCAGCCGGGCAGGCTTGGCTCTTATCTCCCACCCACCCTCCCCCATATCCACGTCTGGGAGTGAGGGGTCAATGGAAAGCACCGCAGAACAGAGCCTCTTCCTTCCCCTCCCCACCAAACACCTACCTCCTCATCCTTGTCTCTGCTGAAAACACCGTGGGAAGGTACGATCGCCCCATGAAATCTCGCTATAAAATGGTCTGTTTGCTCTGCTTGTTATCAGGGGTGTCTGATCAAAGAAACAGTGCACAGACCTGGTTATCTAATAACCCAATAAATAGCCAGGCTGGCTTCCCTGGTTGGGGAGGGTGGGGGGGCAGCCTTGGATGAAGTGAGGGACAGGCCAGAGTGGCTGGACCCCTCTTGATGACCATTCCTGCCTACAGAGTGTCACATAGGCCAGATCCTCACAGGGGCCTCCATGTTCCAGATGGAGAAACTGAGGCAGGGAAACCATGTTCCTGCCATCCGGGGGAGCCCAAGGCCATCAGGTAATTGCCATGGTGTTGGCCTTCTTCCCCTTGTCCCAATGCACGCCTGTGCCCAGCTCATACCTTGTGTGTCACGGAGGCTCACTACATCTTTGCTGCACGGATGAATGAGCACAGCAGCGGTACAGAACGAGCACTGGGTTTGCCTCAGAAGACGTGCTCTGCTTCTTAATGCCACCACTTAGCAGCTGGCTGGGGCTGGGGCTAGGACGGGGCAAGTGAGACACCCACAGGGCGCAACACGGAAGGGGTCACTCGCTCTCAGACGCTCACCCTGCCCCTATACGAGCCTGAGAGTGAGCGCCCTCACGTGTTGAGTCCTGGGCATCTCGCTGGCCTCACCCTAGCCCAGCTCTGCCGCTCAGTCTGACTCCTGGTTTCTTCCTCTGAAAATGGGGATGATGCTTCGCTGCCCAGTGGGACTAAGAAGTCGGTGTCTGCAGACATGAGCTTGGGGTAGAGGATCCAGTGTTCTCAGGTCCTGAGGCTCTGGAGAAGAGTTAAAGGTCACACAGCCAGTGTGAGATGGAGCCTGGATGACTATGTGGTCTGGGACTCGACAGTCTGGCTGCTCAGCCTTATTCTAAACAGCTCGGGTCCTGAATGCCTTCTTGTTCACCTGCCTCCCCCGGAGAAGATGCCTTGGGCTTCCCAGAAACTCCCCCTACCCAGGATTCCTCATACCCGTCCGTCTTCTTGCTCCATCAGGCCGTGGTAGGAGCTGGGAGGCATTAGAGGACTTAACCCAGCACCCGGCGTAAGTGTTCATTGAACATGGGTGGATGGATGGATGGATGGATGGATGGATGAAGGGTGGATGGATGGATGCATGAGTGGGTGGGTAGATGGATGGATGGGGGGACAGATGGGTGGATGGATGACTAGGGGGACGGGTAGGTAGGTTGGGTAGATGGAAGGATGGATGGATGGGTGATGGATGGATGGATGGATGGGAGGCAGGTACAGTGGGCAGGTGGATAGATGGGTAGAATGACTAACATCACAGTTGTCACAATTGTTCTGGGTGGTGCCTAAGCTGAGTCATTTGTTCATTGTATCATCACATTTATTAATTAGTAGTGATCATTAATGCATTCACTCACCCTTGGATTACAGATTCCCAAACTGGGGAGCTGCATCATAGTTCCTGTGCTGAAAGGGCACTCTTCCAAGGGTGGGACCCTGTGTTCCCCTAGGAGTAGCCACACAGCCAACATGGTGGGGAGGGTTGAAGCCTCTCGCTGAGTGAAGAGGAGGTTGCTGCTCTAGGGTTGCCAGGCTGGCTTAACTGGAGGCTTGGGGTTGGCTTTCCCTGTAAATCTCCAGGTCCCCCCACCCAGCCCAGCCTCTGTGATGCCAGGGCTGCTCAGGCTTGGCTGTGGGATCACTGGAGGAGCCACCCAGTCCGATGCCAGTAGGTCTGTCCACAGAACACCCAGTCAGTCCTCACCATTCAGGACTGATGGATAGGTTGGAGCTACTTAGACCCACAAGGGCTCACAGGTGGATTGTAGAGAGAATGGGTTGGTCCAGTCCATTTTACCTGAGAAACAAGAACATTCAGTGTTGGAGCACCTGGGTGGCTCAGTTGGTTAAGCGCCTGCCTTCAGAGCGGGGTCATGATCCTGGGGTCTGGGGATGGAGTCCCCTGTCAGGCTTCTTGCTCAGCAGGGAGCCTACTTCTCCCTCTGCCTGCCGCTCCCCCTGCTTGTGCACTCTCTTTCTCCATCTCTCTGAAAAATAACTAAAATCTTAAAAGAAAAAAAGATTTATAGGAATCTTCCCTGTGGCATAATCTTTAAAAAAATGAAAATAAAAAAGAACATTCAGTGTTGATACCAAGGCTGAGGAGAGGCTCCTGCCTCAGGGGAGAAGGGAGGCTTTGGGTGTCTGAGGGAGTTCTTCTCCTGGCATTGCCATTCATGGGGAGCTGGACTTTGGGCAACATTTCTGAGCCTTTGACTCATCAAAAGTGAGGCTTCTTGGAGGGTTTGGGGGAAGATCCTGGGAGGTGATGCTATAAGCCCCTTAGCAGGGGGCCTGGTGGGTGCAGTGTCCTTGGTAAGACGGTAGCTGTTGCCCTTTGTGGCTGTGTCCCCCAAACACAGAGATGTAGGACCTCACACTGGGCTCCGTTCTGCAGGGTGTCAGAGCAGGAGGGCCTCAGGAGATCTTCTAGCTTGTTCTTTTTCAGATGGTTCCTTGGGGGCCTCCTCAGGAGGAGGACATGGGAAAGGAGGCAGTTCTCCCTCCTCCCTGGCCTCAGCGGCGTCCTCCGCAGCCTTAGCTGTACTAGGGCGCTCTTTGTGGGGTGGGGGGGAGCGGCGGTCCCCTACACATTTCTGTCAAACATGAGCTCCTCGGCCGTTGGAGCAATGAATGAGACACATGCAACACGGAGAGATCTAGGAGGCGAAGCGTGTCAGGAAAGAATCAGAAGGGCTCACTCATGTAAACTTCAAGCACAGGACTGTACACAGCAGACAACATGCCTTTCAGGTATGTGTGTATCTGAGGCAGGACATCAGGCATGTTTGACTGGATTCCTGTACGAGGGAAGTGGGCACGGGAGCCGGAGGCGGGAAGGGAGAAATCGCCGTCAATACATGTGAGGGCCCTTCCACAGATAAATTCAGTGATATTATGGCAACTTTCTGCGTCTGAGCAAAAGAGGTGGGAAACCACTGACTCCCTCTTCTCAAACATGAAGAAACGGAGGCACAGCAAGGGGCAGAGGGATTACCAGGATGGCGGTGGGTGAGTCAGGATTGTTCCCTCCGTGCCTAGACTCAGCAGCGTGGTCCAGCCTCCTCCTCATTCCTGCAGGTGTTTGCAGAACAGGCCGCCCAGAGCGGGTTGGGGGGGGGTCCTCCCCTTTCCACTGCCGCCGGCCACCAGCTGAGTGGCACGGCCCAAACCTCCTGTGACGATTCCTCTGGTTTGAGGGGCTTTTCGTGGAAGAGGCAAATAAAAAGGAAAGCAGGGGACATGCATGGCTTCCGACTGTTGATTTTTTCCCCAGCAATAATGTTTATTGTTCTCTTCCCATTATAAAAAGCACCTAACAGAGCTAATTTATTAGCTAATATATCTAATACGTTTAGAAAGCACAAAGTTTATTATTTCTCTCCCATTATAAAATCAACAGTGCTCTTAATACACTGTTTGGAAAGCGCAGAGAGAAAGAACGCAAACGAGAGTCACGCACGGCACCACCTGAGGACAAGCCCAAACACCACGGCTTGTTTTCTGCCCTTACATAAATTTTCTTCCGATCTGTCGTCACATTTAATAACGTAAATGTCTAAATAAACCACTCATTCCCCCAATTTCATCTTTTGGGCTAATTTACCAGCCTTTCAGGACTGGGCAGGTGCAAGGCCGTGGGAGAAGGGGGCACAGGAGGGCAGAAAGCAAAGTCATTCTCTTTTTTTTGATCCCGATATCCTGCATATCACTTTGCCCGTGTTTTGTTTTGTCTGAACCTTTCACCGTACTAGGTCACGAACCTTCCTCTGCTTCTGAGTTCAGGCTGGAGGCAGCAAATTGATTTTAAATAGAAATACCTGACTGGTGGGGTGGCTTGGGAGTTTCAAAATCCATCCAAAGGTGCCCCCACCATCCACTGAGAGTCAGTGGAGAGGCTGGGCCACGTGCAGTGAGGAGGTAAGCTACCTTCAAGGTGAAAGGCACGCCCTTGGGGACGGAGGAGCCTACAGGTGCTGCTGGACAGGCGAGGCAGAAGACCCTTACCTATTTCTTCTTTCCTTCTTTTTTTCAGTTTACAATTAACATTCAGGGTTTCGTCTGCACCCTCCCTCTTGAAATGGAATTTTTATCTCTTGATTCATGCTACAAGATAAAATCCCTGTTTATCCAGCTGCATGAATAATTGATAAGCTCTTTCCAGCTTGTCGGCAGGGACTGAGCAGCCTCGCCTTGCGGCCTGGCACCCGTGGCAATTTCCTGAGCACCAGCAAGAGACCTTTGCACAGTTTCTGCTTGGAGTCCACCAACTCTGTGTCCCAGGGCGGGGGTTATCTCTTGATCCAGATTCAGAAGTCACAGATGAGGCACTCAGGGTTCTAGCACGGGGGATGTGGGGATGGGGGCGGGGGCACCCGTCTGTGCTCACTTAGATTTTCTACACGGCGTCTGTGACAGGTGTGGATTCCGATGGGAACCTCCCGGCTGGCGGTTTCAGAGTTCACGGCATTAATTAACTCTAATCTGTTCCCTGATAGTTTAAACCAGACCCAAGATGTGAAGGCATTTTTCTTTCCTACGTATTTAATGGGCTTAATGAGATAAGAGTAAGAACCTGTGTTTGGCCGCCTTTCGACGATAAAACTCGGTGGGGGGTTGTTTATGTGCTGGCTGGGGTTTCTCCCTCTGAAACAGGCCTGGACAGATACCTGTTATGTCGGGCTCCTGCTAAGCTTCCAAAAAAGAGGATTTCTAGCTTGTTCTGTAGAACGTCCCAGTTCTTCAAGGCCAAGGTAGCTGTGTGTTGCGATGGCGGTCATGGTGCAAACGCCCCGGAGAGAAAGGGTCCACGGGATGTGTTGTTCCTTCCTCTCCCTTCTTCCCCACCCCCACTCGAAGAGTCTTCCCACCGGCTGGGAGGTGCGAACACTTGGGTTTGACGCTGCGGGGATTCGCCTTCGCCCCTGTGGCCGGCCGGGTACTCGGATTGAAACCCGGAGGGAGAGCGGGTGTCCGGGTCCCTCGGGAGCTGCGCGGTCCTGTCCCACCTCGGGGAGCCGCGGCCTTGATTCAAGCCCCTCAACGGATCTCAGCCAGATACGAGTTCGGCTTTCTCTTTCGTTCGTGGAAGGTGGCGAGAAAATGAATCGGAGTCTGGTTTTTCTGCCCCAGCCTGTTTTCTCCAAAGCTCCGGGAAATTAAGAAACGTGCCATTGGTTTTAGCAAACACTTGGAACAAACGAACACCAGATACCCGGGCAAAGGCCTGGGATCTCCACGCAGACCCCGCTCAGCGGCCCCGGCCCCCCGCGTGGGAGCTGCTGGCCCAGGGAGAGGTGCCGATGGGTGGAAGGGAGGCCACAGTGTAGCTGAGAGCTGTGAGGGACCCGTTCTTCTAGTACCTTCTCCCCATTTCTCATAGGTCGGACATTTGTTTGTGGCCTCCCGGCTACCATGGAAGGGGAACAGAAGGGGTTTCTGGGGCTACGTGACCAGACCTCAGGCCTGGCCGTGGAGGGGAAGCTGGTGGGCATCTGTGTGCCATGAGCGAGCCCCCTGCAGACCCCTAAGACCAGCGGGCATTTCCTTGGAAGCTGGTTCCCAAGGTGACACTGGGTGGCCGGCCTTGTGTCCCCAACCTAAAACCGCTGGCCGCTGCTGGGTCTAAGGTTGTGTGGTTTGTTGGGAAGCCGAGTGTGTGATGGGTTTGTGTCGTCTGTTCTCCCACAGAAGCTTCGCGGCTGGGGAGGGAACCACAGAACTCTCACCGGCGGTCCTGCCTCTTGAAGGGAGCTCTGCCCCGGCCCAGGGCGGGTCCCGTGGGCTCTGCTGGCGGGCTAGGATGGCACCACGAGCCGGCTTTGTGTGGTTCTCAGAGGGCTGTTCTGGATCAATAAGACGCATGTGAGGCCACAGCCCAGTGCGTGGCACAAGGTGGTTGTTGGAGAATGTTGGCTTCGGTGAGGAGGAGGCAGAGGCAGGAGGAGTTGGGGTCCTGGCTCCCTCCTCGCTGAACCACTGACTCCTGTGTGCCCTTGGCAGGTCCCTGTCCCCCTCTGGATTAGCTTGTTCGTCCGTAAAACTGCCCCAGCGTGTTGGAAGGAGGTGTGACGTGTATGGTTGCCGATCTTGAGAAACGGAACTTCCACAACTGGCAGGTGCCTTGGGTGCAGGTTTCTCTCCTCTCTTTTTTCCGGATTCCAACATAAAACACATTCCCATGATGGAAAACCGGGGAAAGCAGGAAAGCCTCCCCAGGAAGGGTGGAGGGTGTCTCTCCATCAGTAGCCAGCCGTTCAACGGATGCTTGGGAAAGGGCTGGAGAAGAGCCCGGAGAGGAGGCAGCAATTGGGAAGTCTGGTTGGCAGGGGCCGTGTAGACGGGGCGAGAGTCTCACGGCCTTCTTTCTCAGATGTTCCGTCAAAGAGAACTTCTCTTTTGGGAGCTGGTGTGTCTTCAACACCTCTCTAACACTTGCGAGCTCTCCCTATAGCCAAGGGAAAGGAACCCTCTGCTTCAGCTTGGGTTTCCCTGATGGGCCAATGACGTTCAGCCCGTTCTCGTGGGCTTCTCCGGAATCCATCTACTTTCTTTTCCGAGGTATCTGATTGGATCTTGGTCCATTTTTTATTTAGGTGGTTTGCTTTCTTTTTGTTGAGCTCTGAGCGTTCTTTATATATTAAGTCCTTTCCTAGATAATGTGACTAGCAAATATTTTCTCCCAGTCTGTAGCATTCCTATTAATTTTCTGAATGGTGTCTTTTGCAGCACAAAAATTGTTCATTGTGAAGTATATTTTATCATTTTTTTCTTTTGTAGATTGTACTTTTGGGGCCATACCTAAGAAATACTTATCTAAGCCAAGATCACAAAGATTTTCTTCTATGTGTTCTCCCAAAGTTTTTTTTAAAAAATAGTTTTAATTTTGTATTTTGATCTTGGATCTATTTTGAGTGAATTTTTTATATATGGTATGAGATCCAGATCAAATTTTTTTGATGGATATTGTTTACTTTTTATTTTATTTTATTTTATTTTATTTTATTTTATTTTACTTTATTTGAAAGAGAGGAGGAGGAAGCAGGCTCCCTGCTGAGCAGAGAGCCCGATGTGGGGCTTGATCCCAGGACCCTGAGACCATGATCCAAACCGAAGGCAGAGACCTTAACCCACTGAGCCACCCAGGTGCCCTGTATATTGTTTATTTTTATATGGTATGAGATACAGGTTGAATTTCTTTTGATGGATATTGTTTTTTTGATGGATAGTGTTCCTATAACATTTGTTGAAAAGATTATCCTTTCTTCATTTGATTTTCTTTGCAACTATAATGGAAATTAATTGACCCATAGAGATAGGCTTATTTCTGGACTTTCTATTCGGTTCCTCTGACCCATCTATCTACCTTCTCTTCAAATAATTTCTCCATTGTCTTGGCTACGCTAGCCATTAGCCTTTTAGGAAGCCTGGAAACCAGGTAGTGTGATTCTGTTCTCTAATGTTTATTATTTTACTCTAAATTTATTCTTCCTTTTCAAAATTGTTTTCATTATTCCTCCTTTGCCTGTTCATATACATTTTAGAATTGACTTAATGATTTATTTAAAAAAAAAATCCTGCTAAGGTTTTGAATGGAACTGGGTTGATTGTAAGGATTAGTTTTGGCAGAACTGACACCTTAACAGCATTGTCTTCCAAGCCATTGACATGGCATAGGTCTCTGTCTCTTTAGGTCTTTAATTTCTTTCATCACTGTTTTTTTTGGTTTACAGCATAGGGAGAATGCATGTGCTTAAGATTCATATGTCAGTATTCATGGATTTGTGTTATTGTAAATGGTACCCTAAAAATTTAAATTTTCAACTATCCGTTGCTAGTACGTAGAAACACAATTAATTTTTGTATGTGGACTTTGTATTCTGTGACCTTGCTATACTCAGTTTTTATGTCTAGGAGCTTTTTTAGAAAAAAGATTTTATTTATTTAGTTATTTGACAGAGAGAGTGAGAGAGCATAAGCCAGGGGAGAGGCAGAGGGAGAGGGAGAAGCATGCTCCCTGTAAGCAGGGCCGATGCGGGGCTCCATCCCAGGACCCTGAGATCATGACCTGAGCTGAAGGCAGACACTTAACAGACAGAGGCACCCAGCTGCCCCAATGCCTAGTAGCTTTTTAATAGATTTTTTGGAATTTTATGTGTAGATAATCATGTAGTCTATGAATAGTGATAGTTTTATTTCTTCCTTTCAGTGTGGATGACTTTTTCTCCCCTTGACTTAATGCACTAGTGCAATTTTGAGTAAGAGTGAGGAGAGCAATATCTTTGCTTTGTTCTTGATCTGAGGGAAAAAGCACTCAGGATTTTACCACTGTATATGCTGTTTGTTGTAGGTTGTAAGTCCTTACTTTCTGAAAGTTTTTATCATGGATGTGTGTGTATAAAATGCTTTTTGGGGTCACTCTTGTGATGATAATACAATTTTCCTTCTTTAGTCTGCTGATATGGTGAGTTATGTTGACTGATTTTGGAATGTTGAACCAGCCTTGCATTCCGGGGATGAAGCCCACTTGGTCCCGCTGAATCATCCTTCTTATTTGATTGTTGGATTTGATTTGCTTATGTTTTGTTAAGGATTTTATCTATACTCATGAAGGTTATGGATCTGTAGTTTTGTTGTAATATCTTTGTGTGATTTTGGCATCAGGATAAATGCTGGTATCATAAAATGAGTTAGGAAGTATTCCCTCTTCTTTTGTATTCCAGGCAAATATGTGTAAAATTAGTATTATTTCTTTCTTAAATATTTGGTAGAATTCACTGGTAAGGCCATCTTGGTCTGGAACTTTCTTTTTTGAAAGGTTTTGACTATGGATTTAATTTCTTTAAAAGATAAAGAATTATTCAGGTTATTTATTTCTTATTGAGTGAGCTTTGGTATTTTGTGTCTTTCAAGGAATTTCTCTATTTCATTTAAGTTGTCAAGCTTGGGGACATAGAGTTGATTATAATATTGTCTTAATTTTTGCATTGTGATATCTGATCTGTCATTCCTAAAATCGATCATTTCTATTGTTCTCTTTTTTCTTGGTTAGTCTGATTAATGTTTTATCTTTAGTTTTATTTATCTTTTTTCAAAGAAGCAGCTTTGGGTTTTATTTATTTTCTCTATTATTTTTCTGCTAACAATTTCAATAATTTCTACTCATTATTATTTTCCTCCTTCTGTTTATGATTCTTCATTATTGGCTTATTATTTATATCTCTTTAAACAATTTTAGTGGTTGCCCTAGGTTTTATAATATGAATCTTTAATTAAAAATTCTGACTTCAAATAATAGGATACTGCTTTATGTCTAGTCTACAAAACTTGCAACAATATGCTAATAATTCTTCCCTCTAATGCTCTGAGCCATGGGTGCCATATATTCTACTTCTGCGTATGCTGGCTACTGCTTTTGCTTTTGCAACTACTCGTTTGAGTCCCTTATCCTTTAGAAGAGGAGTTGGCAGACCCTGTAAAAAGTCATGTAATAAAACTTTTAGGTTTTACAGGCCATATGTTTTTTGTCACAACTTCTTAACTCTGCCATTGTTGTGTGAAAGCAGCCATAGACAATATATAGCTGAATTTTATAAATTCAATACAACTGTATTTACAAAAATGGACAGCAGGCTGCAGATGGCCCACAGGCTGGGAATAAATTTTGAGTTGACAGTTTTTTCTTTTGGCACTCCAAAGACATCATTTCCATCGGTTTCTGGCTTATCTAGTTCTGGTGAGAGGTCTGATATAATTCTTCTTTGCCCCTCTGTATGTAATGCATTTTCCCCCTCTGCCTACCTTTGATTTTTCCCTTTGTCCTTCATCCTTCCTTTTCAGCCATGCTGATATGGTGGCCGAGGTGTCTGTTCTGTTTGACTTCCTGGGTCGGTGTTCTCTGAGCTTCTTGGATCTGTGATTTGATGTTCATCATTAGTTTTGGAAAATGCTTATTGTCTAATTTTACTTATTTTAAGTATTTAGAAATATTACCATTGTTTTCATGGTCTAGAATATGGTTTGTCTTGGTGAATGTTCCTCGTGTAGTTAGGTAGACTTTTCTATAAATGCCAGTTAGATGATTATTTTCTCAAATCCTTCTTTTCTGCCTCATTCTCTCTTCTCCTTCTGAGAATCCAACTATTTTTCTGTTACCTTTATTAGTGTCCCCCAATTCTTCTTTTTAAAACTTTAAAAAAGATTTTATTTATTTATTTTATACATGCAGAGAGAGGAGAGAGAGAGAGAGAGATCACAAGTTAGACAGAGAGGCAGGCAGAAGGGGAGGGGGAAGCAGGCTCCTGCTGAGCAGAGAGCCCTAAGCGGGGCTTGATCCCAGGACCCTGGGATCATGACCTGAGCTGAAGGCAGAGGCTTAAGCCACTGAGCCACCCAGGTGCCCTATGTCCCCCAATTCTTGAATGCTCTGTTTCTCCTTTAGTAAGAAAAAAACTCTTTTCCTCTTTGAGTTTCTATTTGAATAATTTCTACTGGACTATCTTCAATTTTATTCCTTGTGTTACGTTTACTAGTGAGTCCATCAAAATCATGCTTTATCTTTGTTGCTAGGTCTTTATTTCCAGCATTTCCTTTTGATTTTCTCTTATAGTTCCTACCCCTTTGTTGAAATTACCCTTGGGATGATTCATAGTGTCTTTACTTTCACTAGAGACTTAACATGCTAGTGAATTATTTTAAATTCCTGTCTCATAACTCCAACATCTGTACCATTTCTGAGTCTGATTCTGTTGATTCTTTTGTCCCTTGACAACATGTTGCATTTTCTCACTTCTTTGAAAGATTCACAATTTTTTTTTTTTTTTAACCAAAAGCCATACATCTGATATAGGACAGTAGACACTGGGGTAAATAACTTATGTCTGGGAATGAAGCATGGCTTTATTTCTGCTAGACCTTTAGTATGGGGGAGTTGAGTCAACATACTTAGGAGTTGAACTGGGTTGAGGTTTGTTGTAACTATGGCTTCCCTCAGTGCACCACTAGCTTCAAAGTCCTCTTGTCTGGGCTTTGGTTTAGGTTGGGGGCTGGCTTGCTAGAGGGCTTTCCTCAATATTTGCTCTGCTCTCAGTTTTAAGTCTTTTTTTTTTTTTTTTTTTTTTTTTGCACTTTGCCAAAGTGAGTGTCTGTCCCCACATTCCTGCCCCTCTGCCAGCAGTAGATGCTGGTTTGCATAGTGGGGGGTGTTCTTTGCTCTTCTGAATATGCTTCAATCTCATCCAGGCACTGTGTGAATAGGTCCAAACCCCAGTCACAAGTCTGGGCTCAGGATGTCTTCCTGCCCATCCTGTCCACCCCATGAATAGACAGGTTTTGTTGTAGTTGCCTTTAGTCAGGTACACTGCTTTCACTGGTACCCCACGGGGGAGAAGAATCTCGGTGGGACTTTGTGTTTTTCCTATGGTGGCTGCTGTTCCTCTCCCTCAGGCATACATGGGGAGGGAACTTTCTCAGAATTCTCATCCTGCCCTTTCTTATCTTTTTGTAAGTGTCAGTTCAGCCATGGGAACAGACCCTTGTATAGAATGAATTCCTCTTGTGTGTGTAGCTCTCAAAAATGCTAGATTGCCTCACCAGCCCACACTCAATCTTTAGCAATTTGTTAAATATTTTAGCTTATTTTTTCCTACCAGTGTCCAGTGGCATTTACTCCAGCTAAGCAAGTGCTCCTGTCTCTCCTTGGAGGCACCTATCTTTCCTTATATTTCAAGGTAGTTGGTTGCCTGGCAACCTCAGCTCTCTGCTGGATTAAAGAAAAGTTGCAAGATTTCAAATTATCTGGCCTGTTTCCTTGTGGTGGTGGTAAGAATGGGAGTGATGCTCTTTCCAGCTTTCTACATCTGAAGTTGTCTGATTTAAAAAAAAAAATTGTTTTTCAGTAAAAATAATGTGTCTTTTCAATAATAAGTTAATGATACAAAGCAAAGGAAAGTATAGGTAAAGATAATAGGGGTGGTTGGTGAAGCCATGTTCTGGGGCAATGTTAGATTAAGGACAAGAGCTTTGGAACCTGTGTGCCACCCATCGCATGCTTCCATATGACCTTGGGTAAGAGTCTTGACCTTGATGAGTTTTAGTTTCTTTTTCCTCTTTTGTGCAATGGAGATTAAATGTAATCTACTCCAGAGGATTAAAAGAGCTAATATATAAACAGTGCTTTGCATGGGGCTTGGCTCATGTTAAGTGCTCCGTAAATGGTGGCTATTAATTTTCATAGATCTGAAGACCGTATCTGTGGTATAAGAGGCAGTTCCAGATGTACACAGATGAGAAAAGAGGGGTTGTTGTTCTTGTTGTTTTCCATTCCCACATCTCCTGGACTCTGGCTGGGGTGTGTGGGTGTGTGTGTGTGTGCGCACGCAGCGTGTGAATTTGAGGCTTTGATGAAATCTCTGAAGTAGCTTCTGCCACTACTTCCACATTGGAAACATATCCTAAGACAAAAGAAATGTGTAGATCAGGAAATATTTAAAGAGAGCGTGGAAGTATTTAGCCCAGCCCTGGGCACATAGGGAGCACTCAGTAAACACTGGCAAAATGACAAGAAAGAAATCCACAGATAGAGAGAGGCTGGAGCTGGGAAGAGACCCCTAGCAGCTTAGTCTCACTTTCATCAGCTGTGTGTCTGGTTGACCTGGGGTGAGATCCTTGACTTCTCTGAGCCTCAGTTTCTCACCAGCAAGATGGCAGAAATCTCTGCTGCCCTCCCTCACCTCAGATGGTTGCTATGAAGTTGAGACAAGAGGATGTCTGTGGCCATCTGAAAACTACAAACATAAGGCCTTAGTGTTAAAAATGATCACTCAAATCCATTCTGAAAGGTTGAAGGATACGTGGAAAGTGGACCTTGGGGCCTTTTCAATTATGGCTTCAGAAATAGTTAAGGTAAAGTCAGGCAGCAAGTGATCAATTCTTCTAGAAGTTTCTATCCCAAGGAGGCTCTCAGATTTTTGCGGCTGCCCGACATGTTTCTTAACAAGTTACGTCCAACTGGAGAAACATCAGTAGTTGTCGAGGCCACAGTTTGTCTGGCTGATTTATACAAATCGGCGAAACAATATCTCCAGCCCCTGCTTTGATCTTGGTTTGAAGCAAGTCAACTTAAACGCTCGTGGGAGCTGGAAGGAGATCCTTCATATAAATGTGTCCACAAATCTCTCCTGGATGCGCAGGCTGAGGCCTCCGTTAGTTGCTTCAAAGGCCTCATCCATCACAACAGGGGGAGTAAAAACTCGAGTTGTGCTTTATTAATCTTATTGATTGCTACCCTTGACCCAACTCAACCCGTATCCAAATGCAGCAGGAATTTGTAACTCAACTTTTGCTGTAGTAGAACTTCACTTACTTTACCGCAGCCCCCTCCTCACCCCCCAGCCCCCCGGTGGCCATCCCTCTCTTTAGTCAAGAGGGAGAACGGATGGGGATGGAGGGTTCGATACTAGAGGTTGAGCCCGGTGGTGGGTATTAGTGTTGGCTGTGGAATTGATCGCCTGGGTTCCAATCCCAGCTCCAGCATATACACACATACATGTATGTGCGATCTTGGACAAACTACAGAAACCTGCTGCTGCCTCAGTTTCCCTTTTTAAAGTTTAGACGGTGTATTGGTCAGGGTTATACCAGAGAAACAGAATCTGTAGGATGTATATATGAGGAGATGCATGTTAAGGAACCAGCTGTCAGGGTGGGGGTCTGGCTAGGTAAGTTGAAATCTGCAGGGCAGGCCAGCAGGCTGGAGACCTTCAGGCAGGAGCTGAGGCCAGTGAAGAATTTCTTCTTCCTCAAGGAAACTTAACTTTGGCCTTTCAACTGATTGGATGAGGCCCTCCAGATTATTAAGGATCACCTCCTTTATTTAAAGTCATCTGTTGTTGCTAACCTACCTATAAAATACCTTCATAGTAACACCTAGGTTGGTGTTTGAAGGAATAACGCAGTCCCATAGCCCAGCCGAGTTGAACCATGATACTGACCATGACAGATGGTATAGGATGGAAGCAAACAATAGAGGAGGTGTTATATGGAAAGCGTCTGGGACAGGACCTGGCTTAGAGTGCGCATTGCCGTAAATGTCAGCTATTACTGCCGCTGAGGGGATTAAGTGACAATGCTCACAATAGCTTGGCACTTCCCAAGTGCTCAGAAAACATTAGCTGTTTATGACGTCTCCAAAATTTCACTCAATATATATGTATTAAGCTTCTGCCATGTGCTGGGCATTGTTAAGCGGGAGATACAATGGTTTGGTGACTGACTTGGGCCTGTGGTAACCAACCGTTGCACACATACACGCACACACACGTACACCCAGAGCGGACGCCAAACAGGGACTTCCTAGGGTGACACGACAGCTCATGACGGAGGACCAAAAAGTCGGGGGCTTTGGGGACACTTCCTTCAGAATGTGAGTTTGGAGCTGAGGTTTGAGGGGTGCGTGGGCATGCTGGGGCACGGCTGGTGGCGCGGAGGGGCTGAGCTGTAGAAGCACATCTTGTGGAGAAGGACGGGCGTAAGCACTGACCCCACTCAGGGCCCGGGGGCCGCAAGCTGTCCCCACCCAGCACGTGCGTACTGGACACCAACCGTGGATGCTTGATTGCTTTAGTTTTGTGTTTGCGGTCCTTTTCTCTCTTCGGCTGAGAATAATTCAAAGAATTGCTTATTGGCTCGTCTATTTCAAATGACAATGTCGATGCCGTTGTCAACGATATTATTACTGCCGAAGGCCATTTAAAACTTCTTACCTGTTCTGTTTATCCCACCAGGAAAGCACACCCAAGTTGGTGTATTTTAAAAACACGAAATGATTCTTCTTGGGTTGGTTAAAAGAGGAATTGGCAAACCTTTTCTTAAAAGGCCAGAGAGCCCAGCTACAAAACAGGCTCCCTCATGAAAGAAATGAGGAAGGCAGAGGTGCTTGGTGCGCACAAACCGAGGCACCGTGCTTGGCCCCCTCTGTTGGCAGCACCACATCGGGTCTGTCTCATCTGGTCCACGTTCACTCATCCACCTTCTGTCTTCCTGCCGTGCAGCCTGGGCCCTCCTCACCTCTCGCCTGACAAGTGCCGCAGCCTCTGAAATGGTCTCCCTGCTCCTATCGCTGCCCAGGTCCCACCCACATTCTACCTCCACCAAAGCCAAGGTAAGTTTTCTTTTCCCCAGTTGAAATGTCACATCATCCCGAGACTGCATGGCCATTGTGGGTCAGCTGGGGCCTCCGCCCCTCTGTGGATTCTCAGCCTGGATCGTGAGGTCACCTCGCTCCATCTTAGAAACTGCCCCCCCTTCCCTCCCAGAGAGAACCACTGTTTGACACCCAGGACTATAGTTTCATTTGGCCTGCTGTGGGGCTTGCTTTAGATGGAGTAATTCAGACCCCGTGCTTTTGCATCTAGCTGCTTTTGCGTAACATCTTTTCTTTGTAAGTAGGCTCCACACCCAATGTGGAGCTTGAGCTTTTGACCCTGAGACCAAGAGTTGGATGCTATACTGCTTGAGCCCCCCGGGCACCCCTTGCATAATTTTTGAGACTCAAGCAAGCTATCGTGTGTGGCTCCATACAGTTCTTTCATTGTCTTTGCTGGATAGTATTCTGCTGATGATTGTGCTGTAATTCTTTTATCCATTTGCTTAATGGGAATTTGGGTTGTTTCCTTTTAGCTCCCACCACCAACACATAAACATTCTCGTGCAATTTTGTTTCTGATGGGCAGAGGTTGATTCTCTTTGTTTCAGGGTATGGTATGTTTTTACAGACCTTGCCAAACAGTTTGGCAGAACGGCGGTCCTAGGTCTTCACCTCCTGCCTTCAGGTGAAGAGTTCTAGCCGTTCTATGCCCTTGAAAGTCTTGCTATTGTCCAGTGGTTTGGGGTCTGTTTTGCTTTCGTTTCTTTAGTTTGCCATTCTCTCGGTGGACAGAGAATCTTACTGTACTTTTAATTTGCATTTCCCTGAGGGCTAATGAGGCTGAGTCTCTTCTCATGTGCTTCTGGCCATTTGGAGATCTTTTTGTGAAGTGCCTGTTCAAGTCTTTGGCTCATTTTTGTGCCAGATTATTTGTATTTTCTCATTGACTTGTACTAATCCTTCATCTGGGTGTGTCCTTTATCGTTTGTATGTGATTCAATGATCAAAGAGAATCTGCTCAAAACAGAAGTCTGATCATGTCACCCTCGTGGCTTGCCTTCTTTCTGTCAGCTTGTGGAAAGGCCCTGTGTGTTCAGGCCTGCTTACTTCTCCAGCCTCCCCTTGGACCACCTGTTCTCTGGCTTCTCTCCTTCAGCCACAGTGGACGCTCTCGAACACTCTGCTGCTCTGTTCCAGAACCCCACAAGAGGCAGAGTAACTTAGAGGCTAAGGGCAGAGACTCTGGAGCCAGACTGCCTTGGGTCTCATTCTTCATGTGTATAGGGATGATAATGATAATTGCCCCTCATAGAGTTGCTGTGAGGAGGTGATGTACAAGAGAGCTTAGCACAGTGCTTAGCTTGCGGTAAGGGGGATACGAATATTAGTATCATTGATCAGTTGTTGATAATCTGCTTTCTGGGATGTCCCTTTCTTTCATCCCCCATGACTCCAGTCCCCCTGGACTAATCCCTACCCATCCTGTAAGTATCAGGTAAAGATCACCTCCTCAGAGAAGCCCCCGGTATCAGTTAGCACAGCTCAGTGAAGCTCTCAAACAACAAAGCTCTCAATGGTTTAAAACAATAAGGATTTATTTCCCACTCAGACTGATGTCCATTGTGGGTTGGCTGGGGGCTCTGCTCTCAACTTTGTACATCCTTGTTCCAAGTTCTGGTCCTTTGGATCAGCTGGTACCTGGAACACGACCAGGCATAGCAGCAGAGGGAAAGAGGGCTCTGGCAAGTCTCACACCAGGCATTAAGTGCTCAGCCCAGAAATGACACTCGTGTCCCTTCCTCTCTTACCTTCTGGACCGGAATTAGCCACATGGCCACACCCACCACAGGGGGCTAGGAAGTTCAGTCCTTGCCATGTGTTCAAGAATGTTTGGTGAGCAGCATTAAAGACAGAGGGAACCTTGCCTCACCCCTGCACTCTCAGGTCAGGCCACCCTACTGCATGCTCCGACCCCCTGCTTTCCTTTCCAAAACTTGTAGTTGCGTTTGTGTAATTATCTGGTGGTTATTTGCTTCCTGCCCAAGAGTGTGAATTCCACAAGGGCAGGGGCTCTTGTGGCTCTTGCTCTCTCTTGGTTTCTCTTATTTGCTCCCTGTGGACAGTTGAGTTTTCAATCCCTTCTATGGGGAGTTTGGACTCCATACCAGTCAGTTTTTGAGGTACATTGAGGAACAGTGGGATAGGTTCTGGATTCTTCATCATGCCATCTTCAGATACCCTTTTTTTCTTTGATCATTGTCAAAATTTTGGTTCTATAAAAAAGTAGAGAGAATAATATAGTAAATCCTCATGTACCCATCACCCAGCTTCGACAGTTACCACATGCCAATCTTGTTTTATCCAACCCCTCCATTTCCTCCCCACTGGTTATTTTAGAGGAAACCCAACACATAATATCATTTTATTCAAGAATAACTTACTATGTATCTCTAAGTGATAAAGACTTTGTAAACGTAATATCACTGCTGTATTTCAAAAATGAGCAAAGATTTCTTAATGTCATGTGATATCTAGTCAATGGTCCGATTCCATTGCTGGCCTCATCCATGTCTTCTCAGTGCTGTGCTCAAATGAAGATCTAAACAAGATCCACACATTGCATTTGGTTAGTTTGTCTTCAGAAATCTCTAATGAGTCTCCCTCCCCTTTTTAATTTTTATGTTTTTGTTGTTGTTGAAAACCATGTCGTCTGTCCTCTAGTAGTTGCCATAATCTGGATCTTGCTGGTTCCCTAGGCCTAGTGTCCTCTGACACGTCCTGCATTCTCTGTGCTTCCTGCAAACTGGTAGTTAGCTTTCAGTTAGATCTAGAAGTTTGGCGATACTCGCTAGATTTCTTGACAAGAATCTTCAGAGGTGGAAGTGTGGACCTCCCATTGCAACATGCCAGGAGGCACATGATGTCTGCCTGTTTGTCTTTTGCTGATGTTAAGATCAATCAGGCCAGTCGGACGTTATCAGCCTGCTACATCTTTTAACAAGTGGACCATTAGCCTCTCACATCATGGTTTCATCAGGCAGTGATGATCCTTAATGACCCCCATCATATCACTAAGCATTGCAAAATGGCAGTACTCAAATGGTATTATTCTTTCTGCATTTATTAGCTGGAACACTTCTAAAAAGAAGAACATTTCCTAATTAGCTATTCAGTTACCCTGAATATAGTTGGTATAAGAAAGGCAGGATAAATGCTTTCATCTTTCTCTATACTTACCAGTTATCAGGATAAGGAGTTAGACCCCTAGCAGCCTGCAAGGGTGACCAATGTTTTGTTTTGTTTTGAATTTAAGAATCATCGTAAACTCATGATCTTAACATATGTGATGCGCCTTCATTAACTGCAGTGGTTATCCTTCTTGATACTGACACCCTTCTTGATGGTCAGTGGGAGCCTCGCAAAGTTGCTCTCTGTGTTTGTTTGATGCCCTCTCCTTGCTCCCAGGAGTCCGATGGCTTCCTTGCTTCCTGGGGTGACAAGATGTTCCAGGCCCATCTGGTGCATGTCCTGTTCCAAGCTTGGAACCAGACATTTCCCCCCAGGAGCCCTGGTGCTCTTCAGTGGAAATTAGTATTTAGAGACCACAGTCTGTGGAGTGTGGGTGCTCAGTGCGACCAGACAGATCGTTTCTAAGCTTTTTCAGTGGACAGAGCCCGGGAATAGAAAAGAGGAAAAGACAGCATGTGTTCGTACTGATACTTCCACTTCAAACTTCAGACGACAAGGTTTTTACTTGATCACTTTCATTTTATATTTGTATTTTTCTCTCAGGCCGACAGCCACCGCAATGATTGCTTATTGGCTTTGTGTGTTTGTGTGTATGGATGTGCATGTGTGTTTCAAAATAACAATACAGATAATCTTGCTAATGATATTATTATTCCTAAGAACAATTTAAGATTTCCTTGTAGTTCTTATTGTCCCATCAAGATGTACATCCAAAGAGGAAATACTTTATCAGCTCTGTGGGCGTTATGGCGTCCAGGCTGTTGCAAACATTCAACTCTGCCATCGTAGCACAAAGGTGGCTGCCTGGACCAAATAGAAATGAGGCAGCTGGGCTGTGGTCCAATAAAACTTTATTTGTAAAAACAGGCCGCAAGCCAGATTTGGCTAGCTCGCAGGTCCTGTTTTGCTGGCCCCCGTTGCAGACCCATTGCAAAGCACCGACTTGACAAACAGGTTCATATACTTTCTCTTTATTTGCAATTATTTTCATTTAAATTGTTTGCTTTTTCACTTAAATTTTCCTTGTTTTTATAAATCTGTAAACAATTTCATTGTTCTAAAGCCAAAAATATAAAACAAGGTACATTTGGAAAATGTCTAGCTTCTCTCAATGCCCTTTTGACAACATCTCTGGGCTTTGCTGAGAGAGAGAGAGAGAGAGAGAGAGAGAGGTCTCCTCTGGATTGGTCGGTCTCACCCCTGGGTGATTCCCCTCCAGAGAGGACCTCCTGATCACTCCCTCCTTTTATTTTTGAAGGGGGTCCCTCAGCCCCATCTCTCGTCTTCTGGTGACTGTGAACAGTACCCAGCTCTGGCTGGCAGAATCCATCAATCAACAACATCCTGACTTACTTCACTGAGCCTCTTAGGGTCAGAATGCAAATCCCATTGTGTCCAGGCCAATACTCGCCTGTATGGTGTTTTCATATGAATGGGAAGAAGGTATCCCCTCTGAGCAGACACAACCCTCCCAGTACCCACCTCGATGAGCAGCTCATACCTTTGAGCAAATAGCAAGGAGGTGCCCCTCCAGGTATGTGGCTTGGCGAGCAGGGGTGGGCTAGCTTTCAGTCCCCGTTTGCCCCTGCATCTGGAAGACCTTGTGCGGTGCACACCCTGTCCAACTTGTCTGTGGTGGCCCTGGCTCGTTCTCAGCTCTTGGATTGCTCCAGAGGGAGGCATAGTGGCTCTATTCCCAGAAGACTCTCCCTTTTGGTGTCAACGATGATTTTCAGTGGTACCAGGTTTCAATCCTGCCAGTTTTACAACTCTTTCCAAAAGGCAGCACCTTGTTCCCAATAACTGGAGCCGGAAGTTTGAGAGAGAAGAACCAGGCTGGGTTATGTGTCCTTCCTTGGAGGCAGGGAGGGCAGCAGAGGGTGGCTGTAGGGCCCCTTCCTATGAGCCTCACGGACTAAGAGCCTTCAAAGTCAAGTCAGGGGGCTATTACTAAGAAAAAGGGCAAATTAATTCCAGACTGGAAAAAACCCACCAGCTGTCCCGTCCCATGTCCTTACCCCTTTCCAGGGCACCCCCCCCCCCCCACCCCATTCACTTTGGTTTGCTTTGTGCCACTTTCTTACAAACTGTTCATTCCCTGCCTGGAAAACGCGTCCACTCAGAAATGAACATCAGACATGGGTCTTCGTCTGTTAGGAGCTCAGTGGGCATCATTTGGTCAACAGCCCCCGTCTTTAATCAAGAAGGAATTACCCAGTGGCAAGGCATTATAGTTTTCTTTTATAACTGGCTCATTTAAAAAAAATTAATCTCAGTTCAACTTTTAAGCTAGGGAAGAGAAAGGATAATTGTGCCACGTTTCCTGAAAAGTTATGGAAGCAGGCAAGGGGCCATTTTTCAGGACTCTGCTCCTCACAATTTATAATCATCAGGCTTGAGTCTTTCCTGCATCTTACAGCTGAGCTGGGAGCCCAGGAATTAGCTGCCTGGCTCTGGCTCCAGGATGCCTCTTGGAGTCTCCTGTTTCTAAAGAAGGGGTTAGAAATGAGGGAAGAAGGCTGTGTGCGGAACGGGGAGCTGCTCACCTTAGGGCTCACCCACACACTCACATCTGCTGACTGCGGGCAGAAGACCCTTCCCACTCCCTGCCTCCCTCCCTCCCTTCTCTCTCCCTGCCTCCCTCTGGACCAGCCCCTCCTCCTCTTCTCTCTTCCATCCTTATTTTTATTCGAATCAGGGATCGTGTGCTCTCATGCCTCAACATGGATGCAGGGAGTTTTCAAACTGTAATTTATCATGTGGTGAAGGTTTTATCTCTTATTGGGTGCCCATAACATGGGGGTTCTAATTTCTACCCAGGACCGGTTGGTTGTCTGTGGCCCGGGGCAGGCCTGGCCTCCCTTCCTGTGTCAGTTTTATCCCCTGGAAAACAGAGTTAATGTCTACCCTGCTCACACTAACACGGGAATTAGTCACTGTTTTTGCGGGAGTGCCGCTCTCGTACCTTTACCAGCACAAGGCAATTCCACCGCAGCCCCCAAATCACGTCTGATCGTGCCGTTGCTGGTGAGCCTTCTTTCTTATCACCGTTTCCGTTGTGAGGCTCCAAACTAATCCTTAGGAGGTCACCGCTTAATTCATAAATCCGAGGAGCTGTCAGCCTCACTGTGGTGAGTGGGGTTCGGAGCCGAGGGCCACTTGGAAAATCACCCCCCACCCCAGGGCCAGCGTTCATCGGGGGCTCGGGCAGGCAATCACAAGGAAAATTATGAGGGTCACAGTGGGATGTGGCTTCATCCCTTTCAATTTCAGGCCATGATTAATCTCTTCTGATGTTATTTCATTTGAGAGAACAATCTAAAAGCGGCCTTAGACAGGATAAACTCTCCTGAAAGGGGAAATCAACAGGAAAGACCAGAGCGCGGCTCCGAGAGAGGAATGGGTGTGAACACGCGTGGGGGGAGGCTGCAGGCTTAGGAGGCCGGGGAGGGAGGCCTGGCCCTTAATTGATGGCTTAGAAATGGAGAGCCCTTTCTTCTTGGAAGTTGGTGATTCACAGCCTCATCTGGGTCTGACTCCATCAAAAGTACGTCCAGTGGCGAGAGCTGCCAAAAAAGTGGGTTTTGTGCAGCCGGCAAGACCCCACACAGTCTCTCCTCCAGCCCGCAGATCTGGGTGTGCTGTCAGCTCTGAATCTGTGAGGTCCCCCAACCTGAGCTTTCCCGTCCTCTAAACCATGGGTGAGAAAGGTCCTTCAAGAGGCGGCTGCCTGGTTGGGGCGGTTCTCGGGGACAGGGGTCCTCCACCGCTGCGCTACCGACACGAGGGGCCGGATTATTCGGGGTGCTGGGGTCATTCTGTCTGTTCCTAGGCTGTTCAGCAGTATCCCTGGCCTCGCCCCACCAGATGCTATGAGCAGCCCCTTGCCGCCCCCCACCCCGCCCCGGTCGTGACAACCTAGCTTCCACCACTGCCAAATGACCCCAGGAGAAAAAAATCACCCGGGGAGCAATTCGCAGAGTCCTGCGTCCCAAGGGCCATCTCAGGGCCGCTGCTTGGTGTCCCCGCATGTGGACGGGAGACCTTAGAAGCCTCAAGAGTTCTGGCGGGCTGAGCAGGACTGTGGGACCGTAGATAGCGGAGCTGTTCTGACTCTGAGAGCGTCCTTTTGTCTCGAGCACGCGTCTGTCTGGGCAACCGCGCTACCCGTCATTGTAGCCCGCCTCCCAGGTGCCCGTCTGAATTGTGCCTGCGGACCAGGTGGTTAATCAGCTCTCCCGCGCCGCTTGGAAGTGTCGCTGCCTAAGCGAGCATGTAATTACCTCTTGCACCCTTAGCCGCGGGCTCGCAGGATAGTGGAGAAACGGGCAGCTCATTTCTGCTGTGGGGTGGGCGTGGGGGGCGCTGGAGGAAGCCTTCGAAGCAGGTGAGAATGTCGGAGATGATGGAGACGGGAACCGTGGGGCTGGCCCCTGGGTCCTCGTAGGGCGCTAGTGCCACCTGAGCTTTCCAGGTGCAGGGGGAGCTGGGCCCCACCCCAGGGGCACCCCTCGCAGAATGCTATCTTCCACGGCTCCTAAGCCCTTTCTAAGCTCCAGGCAGTCTTCCTGTTGGAGACCTCGATCCCCACCACCTCCGACAAATTAAAACACACCCACCCTTTACTTTAACTATAATTTATTTGCAGTAAAAATATTTGAAAGGAGTTTAATGATTTTGCTTGTTAAATTATCTGGCGGTGGGTAATTCATCAAAGTCGCAATTACCTGTGATTTCCCCCACAACCAATAGCATCCGTAGGAATTCCTGCAACTGTTTTCTCAAATGTAATGAAGTTTTTATGACTCCGATATCATGAATACTGCATATCCAACAACGGCAAGCAGGCCTCGTTGCTCCATTTGGCAGGCGTCTAATGAAGCATTTATTAATTTTGATTTTGCTGCTTTCTTGTTGAATTTTGGAGCCGATAATTTTTCTCTGCACACACTTCCGTAGGCCTGGAAAGGCCCCCGCTTACGGCTAGGAGGAGCAGCTTCACCCTCAGCAGCCGGTGAGAAGTTTCCAGAAGCTGCAGGGCTGGTCGCTGTGCCCTCGGTGGGGGCGGTGGAGGGGGCTCGCCTGCACTTGGGGGTCCCTCCCGGGGTTTCCTTTTCTTTAGTTTTTATGGTGGTAAAAATGAAGTCAAAACATCTGGCGACCCACATGTGCGATTTGCAAACATCAAACAGGGGTGTTCATTCCTGATTTCTTGATTAATTTATTGAACGTCAACTTTCTGATCAGCCCGATGCTTTAATCACGGGGAAATTGCCTACCAGCTGGGGATTCTACTTTTCTCTGTTACAGCAAATGAAGCCTAATTGCCAGGATGCGAACCAGTCGGAAAAACAGTGAGGAATTAGGCGTCATTGGGAGGCATTTCCTGATGCGTGAGAACATGGAGCCCAGAATGGGATTAGCCAGTGTTTCATTTTCTTTTTTATAAAAAGGGACCTCGCCATTGTTTGTAGCACAGAGGTACCCTCCCAGCGGCCTTCAGACGGGTGGGACTGGGTTGTGAGAGTGATCTCCTCCCTCCCAGGTGGAGGCAGCGGCTCCTAGAAGCTTATGGTAATATTTAAAGATATAAAAAGGGACAGGACAATTAAAAATGTGCACGAGTGGCTTTAGGGCTGACGTTATTGATGCCTTCGTGATCGATAGCGCTATTTTTGTTTGGATTGCTGGGTAAGGACCAGCCTTAGGAAGCTCGGGCCACAGAATTGAGACAGCTTTAGAGCGGGGCCGGCGAAGTCAGTCCGGGGATGATGGCTGATTTAGGGCTCGGGGTGATGGAGGGCGCAGGGTTTTCATCAGCGTATGCCCAGGAGAGGGGATTACATCTGCCGGGCTTCCAGGCCCCAGGTGGAGTGAAGCCGTTTATAACAGAATTTGGCCACACTTGAATTTTAATCTGGGGATCCACTGACTGCTTCAAGGGAAGCTCCAGAAGCCCCCATTTGTTTTCCAGCGCCTTTACCCATGAGACAGAAGAAATCCCCCCCCCCCGCTCCGCCCCCCCGCCTGCCCACCAGCAGCGGCATCCGGGACTGTTTTTGTGGAAGGGATTTGAGAGAGAACATTTCATAAACGGGAGCCATGAATCGTCGCCCTGTCTGGGTGAACCGTGGGGACCCCGGCTTTCTGAGACCAGGCTCAGCTGATGTGTGCTGGGCATTAATGACCCTCGAGGGAGCTGCTCCGTGCCTTGTGCCTTTTACCAAGTGTTTATGTTAAAACTCGAAACAATGGGTTAGACTCGGTTCTCCGGCCCATCTTCTGGGGCCACTCGGGGGGACCCTCGCTGAGCCGGCTGGTCCACACTGAGAGGAGCTGTCTGTGTAAAGGCACCAGCTTCAGACAGAAGGCAAAAACAACCAAACCAAACCAAAACGTATTTAACCAGTGGTTTTCTATATTGATTACATGCTGGAATGTGGAATGATACCATTTTGGATACATTGTGTCACATAGAATGTATCATTACGTCGTATATGTATTTTGCGCTTTTGGTTTTACTGTATTAAATTTGCCTGCTAGAAAACAAGTGCCAGGTGGGACTCCCGTTTTATTTCTGTTGCATGGTGCTGGTCTATAGGAAGAAAAGAGGCACAGAGAGACTGAGTAACTTGCCCGAGGTCACACAGCATGCAAGTGGCAGGGCCTTTTACATGCTAACAGCATCACCCCCAAATGAGACTTGTATAGGGGGATCTGCTCTTCTCGATCAGCTTTGTCACTGGCCCTTTGTTGAATTCATAGAGCCCTCTGTCCTCAGTTTCCCCAGCTGGGTCTCCAGGGAGTTGGGCTCTATGATGTGTGTGTGTGTGTGTGGTTTCCAGAAAATGACATTCTCAGTTTTGTATTCTTTGGGCACACAGTGATGTAATGTGTGGAGGAGAGCATCAGTCTCTCTCTTAATGCTTATTTAATTATATTTAATTAGGAATCTTGTCATATTTTAGCCTGCAATTGGTCTCCCGGGGCCGTCTGCTGCAAAGATTTTTGAAAAATCCAAACTTTATTCCTTGCTCTCGATCCATGTGGTTAATGGGGCTGAGTAGGACTGATTTCATCTGTCCTTCTCACTCAGAGTGAGAGGCAGGAGAGACAAAGCAAAGACAGGCTGGGGGCTGGGTGTCTGCAGGCGCCCTCCTGGGAGCGAGGATAACCAGGATCCTGCATGCAGGCCTCTGTCCAGAAGTCTCTACAGAGTGTTCCCTTGCTGTGCCCTGCCAAGATCCTGGGAAGACCTTGTTTCTGGCATCTTCTGTGCCCTTGCTGACATGGTACCCTAAAATTGATGCCCACCCCGATGGTAGAGAAGGGGTCTGCCAGGGATCAGCGCCGATGCTCCACAGCCAGTGCTTGGACCAGCCACCTGTTCCCTGGGCCGCCTGTGGGAGGGCCTGCGTGTTCTTGCTGCCTGGTCTCCTCCTGCTGGCTTGGGCAGGGTTCTTCTGGGGAGCAGGGTGCTGCAGAGAAGGGAGCCCTTCTGCAGCGCTACCGTCAGGGTCTCTTGTGGAAAATTGAGGGAGGTTTCAAAAGCGAGATAGGTGCCCTCATCCCATCCCTTCCCAGAACCGGGCTGAGAGCTGACCTCCCAGCTGAGGGGCCCCAGCCCTCCTCTAGCTCACCTTCTGTGCCCCTCGTTGGGTGTTTAATCAGCATAGCTGATTAGCTGAAGCACAGCGCAGAATGGTCAAGGACCCCGGCTGGCAGCCCGCCGCAGTCGTTTATGGCTGGGCTGTTGGAGGCGGCCTCCCCACCCTGCTGCTAAGCCTCCGATCCCGCATTTGCAAAATGAGACTCATCATATCCGCCCTGCCGCCCCTCCCTGAGTCGTTGAGAGGTTCCAACAATGTACGAGAGAGTGATATGAAAATGTGGGTAAACAGGAGAGTGGTATTTAAATGCGTGCTATTACCATAATTGCCTTGTATTGTGTGTGTATATCTCATCTCCCCAATTAGATGCGAGATCCTTGGTGACAGCCACCATGTCTCGCCCCTTTTGATATTCCCCACACAGCCAGGATGGTGCTGAACATATGGCTGCCACTTAATAAATATTTACCGAATGGAATTGAATTTCAGATCAGTTCCAAATCATCCTAAAAACTTGGTCAGGTGCTGCCCAAAGGTTTCCTCAAGGAGAGGGCCGACCGAGGGCGGCCCCACGGCAGGTGTCAGGGAATGTCTGTGGAATGAATGAATCCGCGAACGAATGAATGTCTCGTGGCATTTGCTTTACTCCCCCGGCCACGGCTTCTGACAGTAGCCGTGAAATCTGCCGACTCTGCTCAAAGATGACTTCTCCGCCGTCCTTCGGGACGCGCTTTCCGCACGGCGCCTCACCATAGTTCAGATTTCTATTAAGTAGTCAAACATAATATAAAATTGCCAACAAAAAGATCGTTCCTGGATTAATTAATCTCCCCTTTACATAGGGAAAGACATAAAAAAGAACATAAGATAAGAAAAGAAAATGAAATTAATCTTATACTTTCTATGGCTGCCTGTTAATTTCAAGGTTTCCCGCATCCGGGCGCCCGTGCTCCTGCTCGGTTTCTAGATTGCTCGGTACTTAAATGAAACATCTTATTAATCATTTCCCGGGAATGCTGTGCAGCCAAAAAGAAAAAAAATAAAGAGGCATTCAGGAGCCACAGTGAGTTTATTTTTGTAGTAATGCATACCTCATCATCAGTATGGCCGATGCATCAAAATGGCACCTCGCACTGCTACCGGTAAGTCACGGTAACACTGAGCTGCCGAGTCAGTTCTGCCCCGACACCAGTCTCTCCTCCGAGGAGAGATTGGAGAATAAACGTGGAGGTGACCAGGGAATAAAACTGTCTGAGAAGTTTCACAAAAGAAGCTGAACTCTGCTAATCAGAGAGTAGATGCATTTTTAATTCCACAACGACCGACCAGCAAATCAGCAGGTCCTGACAGCAGGCAGAGTGTCTCAGCCCCAGGGTTGAAACGGACGGCTTCTGTGTCTTTGCTCTGCCAAGCCCGCATCCTCACATTTTCCAAAATGTCCATTAACCCCAGAGGACATTACAGCCGGTCCCTCACCCCACCGAGACGATGTAAATACAATGATGAGCCAATCTGCACCAGCATCAAGATTTCTTGATGCTCCTCTTCACTGAAAAATGCATTAGCTCCCGGCAGTACTGTCCAGAAATTAATTCACAGACAACCGAGCGTCATTACCCGTGATCTGCCCTGGCTAAGTGCTCTCTGTTAGTGAATTTGGGGATGGAAATAGCTTATTTCCATCCACTTTATTATCCAGAGACCTCTGTGTACGGCGTGTCTCTGGCGAGGGCTGTTATTATAACCTGTTTCTAGAATTGCCGTTACTAGTAATTCTGTAAAAGCGGGCTCCCACCCGAAGCCCGTCAACCAGGTGTCTTGAAGTCTTAAGATCAGCCTTTACTCTCTATTTTTAAGTTTTGGCGGAGACGAGAGTTTTATTTCAGTCTGGTGACTGAGTGTTTTAATTTTCTTAAGTAGTGAGCCCTATCCCTCCAAAGGCTGAAGTCCAGAGGCTGCTCTCCAAGGGAAGCCCAGCCCGGGAGAAAGTCATCCCAGGCAGACGACGACGAGGGGAGAGAGGAACATAAGGGCTCCCTAAAGGCAACCGAGCTAGCACCAGTCACCTTTCAAAATACAGAGTGAGTGAGCAATGAATCAGTGAATGGCAGAAAACCTACAGGGAGAATCCCCGAGTCCTCCGGAACTGAAACCTCCTTACTTTCCTACCTCGAAGCCCCCTCCCCTGCACCCTTCCTGGTCCACTTGACATTCCTTCCGCCCTGTCCTTCCCCCACCCACTCCCTCCCTCGATTTGCGGACCATGGTGGCCTCCAGATCCCTGGGGCCACAAAGCTCATTTCTCCTCTGAGCTCCAGACCCCCTCACTGGACTTTCCGCCGGACGGTCCTCCCTGTCCCTGTGGCATCTCTTCTCTGGATTTTAAAACCTTGTTCCAGGGATTACTTCTGAAGCCCCTTCCCTTTCCCCTTCCCTACCCACCAAGAGCAGAGCCAGCCCCCCCGCCCCCGCCTTCCATCGGACTCGGTATATATCGGATCGTGGCACATTTGTTTCTGATTCCTCAAGGAGATAAGCATGCCTGAAGCATGGTCTGCTCCTGCTCATTTGAGTTCCCCCCGGAAGGCTGGACACACAGTAGGTCTCTGCAAATATTTATTATGTGACTGCTCATGCATCAAATCCAAGAGATGGGGGAGAAACACCAGGAGCAGGATTTCATAAACAGAAGGCTAAGAAATAGCTTCCAACTCAAATCAGAGCTGATCTTTTTCATTGCAAATGATTAAACCAAATGACAATTCAGGGGGGAACAAAGTTGGAAAGAAGTGTCCATGCTACGTGGGCCATCCCGGGGACGTAGCGGTCATTATTGTCATCATGTCTCGCGTGGATTCAGTGTGGCCCCGCCGGCTCTGTGTCATGGGCTTCAGTTTGTTTTGCTCTCCCTTGGTCCCCCGAAGCTGGCTCTGTCCTGGTCTTCGGTGGAGCTGAAGCAGCAGACGTCCAGAAAGCCTTAGAAACCCTCCCACAGTCCTCCCAGGACTGCCTGACCTGGGCCACCGAGTCCATGCTGGTGAACTTGAATCCCTCCCCACCTCCCACCACCAGGCATGTTGTCTCCGGGCTTCTCAAAAGGCTGCACGATGTACAGGTCCCATTGAGGACCCATTATGAAAAGGGCATATTGTTTGTTTTTGCCATAGTGCAGAGAATTTTCCACCCACCTCTGTCTTCCATTCAAACTCCAGCACGGTCAGAAATATGCATTAGTCAGAGAGAGGTTGGTGTGGGGGCTGAAGCAGAAACTTTCCCTCTTAGAGAAGCTAATGGGCCCAGTTTGTTGGGGGGGGCACGAGCCCCCTGACCTTGGTCGGATATAAGCCCCAAGTGCTAATCAACATTGCCGAGAATGTCTGTGCACTCACAAAGCATAAATATTTGTTCTCTATTGAAGGCCTCTATGACTGTGGCAAACAGTGGCCTGAAGCACGCCTAGTCCACCTGCCTGTTAAGAAAGAGAAAACACACAGAAAAACAGCCCTTTGAATCCATTCTTCCCCATAGAAACAGAAACGATGTCCTCATCATTATGTCTAAAAAAGCAGCAGATACGAAAATTGGATTTGGTCGGAGCCGGATTTTAGCTGCAAATCGGTGGTTTTTAATAAAGTGCCTCATAGCAGCCAGCCTGGGAGGAGCTGTTACTTATAAGCCAGTTCAGATGATCTTGGAGAATGGCTCGACCAGACAGGGTAGTCTGCAACTGTTTATTGAGAGCCGTCTGCACCCGATCAGATAAGCTGGGGCTTGTGGAGATGGGGGGATTCCAGAAAGTACCATCCTCAGACTGTTTATGTGACCAGGAAATGGATCCTCGGCGTGTACTTTTGCAAACAGGCCTCTGGCGAGTGGGAGACATGGGGTGGGTGGGCTCAGCCCTCGGACAGATGTTCTCCAGGTGCCAAGAACCGAGGGTGGTCTGTGAGGCCATGGGGTAGAAGGGTGAGGGTCTTTAGGTGGCGGACCTGGACTGAGACTTCCTGGCTCTGTGGTCTTGAGCTCATGCCTTCCCTTTCCTTGTCTGTCTTTGCTTTAAACAGCTGTACCCAGGGGCCCTTGGGTGGCTCAGTTGTTAAGTGTCTGCCTTTAGCTCAGGTCATGATCCTGGCGTCCTGGGATCGAGCCCCGCATCGGGCTCTGTGCTCCTCGGGGAGCCTGCTTCTCCCTCGGCCCCTCCCCCTGCTTGTGCTCTCTCTCTCTCTCTCAAATAAAATCTTAAAAAAAAAATAAACAGCTGTATCTAGATATCACTCACATACCATACAGGTCACCCATTTAAGGTGTAAAGTCCCTGGATTTTAACACATTCACGGATGGGTGCAGCCACCACTGCAGAGTCTGGAACATTCTTACCACCTCAAAAGGAAACCCTGTATGTACCCTTTCGCTACCACCTGCCCCCATCGCCTTCAGCCCTAAGCAACCTTCGATTTGCTTTCTGTCCGTACAGACTTGCCTCTCGCAGGCATCTCACACGAATGAGACCCTACAGCCTTGCTCCGTTCGCGTCCGGCGTCTTCCCTCGGCCCCCGGTCCCCACGGTTCATCTGTGTGTGTCGTGCGCTGGCACTTTGTTCCCTCCCACGGCTGGCCCTTTCGGGTCCTCGGAGTCCTTGTTGGTCAGAGGGTCCGGCGCTGCCCCGTAGGACGGGCCCAGGGGCTGCTGCTCCCTCCCTGCTCGGAGCGGACGGGAGTGAAGTCCGGCCGTGGTTTCAGTGGGAGGTCGGGCTGGGGAGATTCCCCAAGGGACGAGCGCTTCTTTAGGTCTTCTATCCCTATCCCACCCCCCACTTAAAATCATGGTAATAGTTGAAGCAACTGCATCTCATCCATAAAAATAAAGTGATTCCTTTCTTTCCCCCTCCAGGGCTCCCGCTTTCCCATGAGATGTATCAATTTGCATTTGTCTTGATAATAACAGTAGCGGGATTTGCTATTTATTGAGCTTTGGAGGGGGTGGTCAGCTCTCGCGCTTGAGCCTTACTTACGATGGCTCTTATTAACCCCAAGAGGCTAGAGGATCTTGACCCCCATTTAGCAGACAAGGATCCTGAGGCTCAGAGAAGGTAAATGAAATGTTCTGGGTATTTTGCGGAAACCTTCATTCTCACAAACGCCACCGGGTTCAAGAAATGGGGTTTGCCTGGACCTGCTTGCCACAATACACCCCTCTGGAATGGGTCTAAGGGCGCTGGGGACACGGGGAGGCTGGTCTTCAAGCCCTACACCTGCTACCCAGGTGCCCAGACCCTCACAGCCACAGAAAAGTCAGCGGAAAGCCCAGTGAGAGAGCATGACAACGGGGGTGCACGCAAGGGGGGCCTTGGCAGGCGATGGTTGGGGAGGGGGCTTGGGGAAGGTTTCCCCAAGAGGCCGTGTCTGAGTGGCGTCTTGGAGCACGACGTGAAGTCACCGAGGCGGGAGGGGGAGGCCCTCCACACATTGTCTGATTAACTGCACTTCGAGGGGTGGGTACGGCCTGTCGTGGGAGCGCAGGGGCGGCCGTGATTAATCCTCCCGTCATCTGTTGGCCGCAGTTTTGCTGTTGCAGGAGGTTTTGCTGGAGAGATCGATCAGGTCTTAACAGAGTGGTGAGATGGTGCAGGAGCTGCTCCCAACGCCCGCCAAGGTTCACCTGGGGCGAGAGCTCACCTTGCAGAGCAGTGGGGCCTTGGGGGTTCAGGCTGGGATTTCTCTTGTTTGCCTGGGAGAAATTTCCCCAAGACCCTATTTGTACGATGCAGGAAACGGGGAGGACGGGAGAGAGGCGGGGAGAAACAAGGCCCCAGTCCGATGGAGGACCAAACAAGCAAAGCCGCTCCCCTTCTTACTTCCATGCCCCTCCTTTCTCCCCACCCTCATCATGGTCCTGTGAGGCAGGCTATGGCCCCTCGTTTTACCGGCAAGAAACTGGAGAGCCTAAGAAGTAGAGGAATTGCCTGAAGTCGCATGGGCAATCAGTCCAGATTCAGGGCTTAAACCTTGGACTTGGAACGCCTACTGCTTCACTCAGCCAGGAGCAAAGTAGGAACTAGCAGTGCCCAAACTGTGCAATGTACCCTTGAAAGCCCTAAGATGTGGGCCAGCGCAGGGACTGGATGAAGACTGTTCTGCCGCACTGCTGGGCAGGAGGGCGATTTGGGCTACGGAAGCACAAAGAAAGTCACCCAGATCTGTTGGGGCAAATCGGGGAAGGCTCTCAGAAGGGGGGATATTGAGGTTGGGTTTTGATGGATGCCTAGGAGTCCTTGTGTTCAGGAAAGGGGCAGCTCTTTCTGGGAATGGGAACTGTATATGCAAAGGTTCACAGGTAGCTTTGGGGTTCATGTATCCAGAGAACAGCAGGACTTGCCAAGTAGCTGATGTTTAGGATGTCGGGCTAGCGGAAGAAGAAGAGAGAGAGAACTGGAAGGAACATCATGGTGTCCCGCTCCACGTTTAGCCCTGCTTTGTCAGAGTGGGCACAGGCAGCCTTTTTCCCGGGATGGGATTTCACGAGGGCTCAGGGAACTGATAATTGCTTTGAAGATTCTTATGCTTGGTGACCTTACCCTCTTCTGGAAGCTAAAAATGGATTCTCCAAGGAGAGAGAGCAAAGCCACAACCAGAAAAGCCTCCCTCTGTCATTATCTAATTAAGGAAGGGTGGGGGACCCCTAAAGCTTTGAAGTAGCAAGAGAGACTTCTGACGTGGCTCCAGCCCCATCCTGCGGGAGGGGTCTAATTACAGAGCAACGTGCTCTGAGGATGAGGTCACCCAGTGGGCAGCAGGCAGGATGGGGATGGGATGGGGGTGTGGAGTGGCTTCAGCCTCTAAACCACCAGGATCGAGACACCTGCAACTACAGACCCAGAGCCCAGGGCTTAGCGCACACTTTCTCTCTCCGGAGCAATTGCAGTGGACTCTGGACAGTTTCATGGAAATCTGCATGCACGTGCCAGGGCGTCCGGAAGGAGCCCCATTGCCGAGAATTCTGTTCCAGCCTCTTGTCTTGGGTCTGGACAAGGGGCATTTTCTTTTTCAGGATAAGAGTAAAATTCTTCCAGGAATGGATGTTCAGACCCATGGCTGGTGAGAAGGAAGGAGAGAGGAAGGCTAGGTTCTCCATCTAATGACCTCACCCAGCACCGTGACTGACCTTGATGGGAGTGATGGTACCATGCGCAAATAGATTTGCGAGAGGCGATGGGCAGCCCCATCCTGAAAATCTCCTCCTCTCATTATGCCTGGAATTGCCACTTGGAGGTAGTTACCAATTTGGCAAATCTTTATTGAGCACCTACTATACACACAGTGCTGGGCCAGGGACAGGTGATTGGTGATGGGAGGGCCAACAGATGAAGTTCTGGTCATCATGAGAGTGTGGTCTGTGGGGGCAGAACCAGAGGCAAACCAATATAATAACTCCCAGATGGCTGTAACTCTGTGAAGGAAGGAAGGGAGCAGGCGCGGTGGTCAGGGTAAGCATGGTTTAGAGGGGACAGCTGAGCTGATCGAGGGAGGCTTGGAGGCCACTCTGCTGATCTAGAGGGGAGGGGAATGAGCAGAGGCCGCAGGGGCATCTGAGAGATGGGCATAAGGTCCATTTAGCCAGATGGGCTGAGGCAGGGAGGGAGTGGGGAGATGCTAGAAAGTCCAGCGTCCCTGTTTCAGGGTGGGCACAGTTAGGACCCTCCCTCGCAGTGCCTGCCGGCAGGGGCCACAAACCATCCTCCCCACCTTTACTGGGGAGATAGGTACGTTTCTCCAGTAGGCTCTGAGTCTTTGCCTCTTCTGTTTTTGTATGCTGTAGCCACTGGAGAATTTGGAGAGTCTTTAGTTTGAAATGCAAGATGATTTCTTCAGGAAAAATGATCAGATTCCTCACGACCTCTTGTTCCAAGGAGAATAGACGGTATTTTATCATTGCGGCATTGTATCATAGCTACAGCTAAAACCGTCTGAATGCTTGCCAATGTAACAAAGGGAAGATAAAGTGGGATGACTCAGTTTTGGGTCGTGAAAGCTCAGGAAAGTGAGACAACAACACCCCCCCCTCCACCCCCAACCACCATCAGCACAGCCTCCAGGAGTCAGGAAGACGGGCCGGAGCAGCTTCCTCCCCAGAGTCCCCCGCCTGCATGCTGTAGACATTCAGCTAACCGGCCCTGGTCCTCGAGCCCAGGGTCTTCACCATCTCATTCACCTGCTTGGAATGTTAACCAGCTCTAAAAACCTTGGATGAGGGCTGCTGTGTGAGTGAGTTCATCACAAAGTCTTCAAGCCAATACTTAATGAAGTATGCTGAGCTGAACGCGCTCTCTTCCTGCAGGAATTCTCAGGGCTGTCTCACGTGCCAGTGAATATCATGGCCACACCGTAGGGGGCTTATGATTTGTAACGTTTCTCAAACTTACTGAAGTGCAAGTGCTTACTGGAGGTCCATCTTATGGACTAGGCATTTGTTGAAATCACTTTGGGATACACTGCTTTAAATTGGCATTATCGCCCTGTTGCCATTGTTTTCCTCAATAACAACTTTTAAAAAATGGCGGTGAGCAACCATTCATTCATCTGCTTAACCACTAGTCAACTAACCATCTGTCCATTTATCCAGTCATCCATCTTTCCACCCACCCACCCACCAACTCATCCTCTCATCCACCCACCCATCTACCCATCTATGCACCCATGCACCCGTCTACCTATCTATCCACCCATCCACCCATTCATCCATCCATCCATCCATTCATCTACCACCCATTCATCCACCCATCCACCCATCCATCCATCCATCCATTCAACCAACCATCCACTCATAATTTGTATATCCAAGCAAGCAGCATCCAGCCAACAAACATCTTACAAATGGTCCTCTCCATACTCTGGGGACAACACTCGGGCTTTGGTAGATCTAAGATGTCTTCACAGAGCTTCTAGTTTACTGCAGTCTATCTCCTACGTACAAGTAACCAGACTTGTGGGTAGAAAATGATTTTTGTCTTTGGGGAAATTAAGTGCTGGTGGCTCAAGAAAGGAGAGAGCTCCTCTCCTCAGGTGAATCCTTGAGGGCTTAGTGGAGGAGGTGACATTTTTCTTTGCAGGAGGGATTCGGACATGGAGAGATAGAAGCTGAGGGCCAAGGATCCCTGCTGGTGGGACCAGGGTGAACAGAGAGCCGGAGCAGTGACAGGGCGAGCTGGGGGAGCCAGCCTGACCGCCCCTCCTTCCTCGAGTCTCTGCTTGGCTGAGTCGTGACTACGGCGTTGGGACTACTGCCCAGAGTCCTCGTTACCTGCAGGAATGTCCCTAACGAGGCCTAATTCTTTAGCTGGCGTGCCTTTCCTTTGGTGCTGGCTTCAGAAATGTGTAGTTCCATTTAGAATCTGAGGCTGAAATGTATTTGTCATCACGGTGCCCACAGCAGGCGCCCGGCACCCACCTTCAGCTGCACTGGAATGGGAAGGGGGTGCCGCCCGGCATCATGCACCTTTCACTGGGGTCCCAGAGGTGGATTTTCCAGAACATTTTACGAGACAGCCCCAGAGTTGGCAACGTCCCCATGCACATCCAGAAGGAGACAAGATCCTTGGTGCTGGGCAGGGAAATCCTGCATTTGCCCAATACACCCATTTGCTTGACATTCCACAGACAATTAAGGAGTGTGGAGCAGGAGCCTGTCCTAAGCCTGGGTGCAGAGGTTCACTGGATAGCCGGGCACCTGTTCTAACTGGGGGAAGACAACGGGCCACCAAATACCTCAGTAAGATAATTACGCGTGGCAATAAATATTTAAGGGATTGACTGGAGGGTAACTTCAGGGGAGGAAGATTTTAGATGTGGTGCTCAGGGAAGGCTTCCCAGGAGGCGATGTTGGAGGTGATACTTGAACAACAAGGGGGCCGCCGAGGGGCAGGAGCCAGGGCAAAGCCCAAGAGGCAGGTGGGAGCCGAGGTGCTCAGAGAGACAGAAATGTCAGTGTGGCGAGAGGCTCAGCAGCAAGGTGAGGCGGGTCTAGGGATCCGCTGCTCAGGCAGGCTGGGCTCAGGCAGTGTGGGACCTGCTGCCCGCAGGGAGGAGTTTTGAGCTCACGTGCGGTCCAGGGCTACCCACGGCTCATTTTGAAATCTGGCTCTGGCTGCGGGGTTGAGAGGGTGTTGGGCGTGGGAGTGGAAGCTGGGGGCCAGCAGTCAGGAAGGGGCCAGGTGCCGTAGACGGCACGGGAGGAGGGCTGTCAGGGGGCTAGAGGGAGAGCAACATCCGGGATCTTCTCTGGAGGCACAACTAGCGGGATGTCCTGCAGGGCTGGATACCGGATATTGGATATTGGATACTGGATACTGGATATTGGCATCTGGCAGAATGAGGGTGAAGGAGCCCTCCCCAAAGGCCTAAGCGTCTGGGTGGATGAGGCCCCGTTTCCTGGGCTGGGGAAGCTGGCGATGAACAGATCTGAGGACAGGAGAGTCAGAGAGTCCCATGTGGTCATGTTGTTGAAGGAGAGATGCATTTTAAATATCAAGGAGACAGTAGCATATTTAAGTCTGGATTTAGTGGGGACATTTGGGCAGGAAGAGTGGGAACCAGGGGCAAGGAGAAGCAGACCCAATTAGAGTCTGGACATGGTAAGGTGGAGGGGGAGAGTGTACAAATTTGTTTGAGCTCCTGGATCTAGCCATGCCTGAAGCTTGACCACCTTGACTCTAGTAGTGTGAGCCCACCATTTCCTATTCCCTTTGTTTTTCCTGGGTCAGCGTGAGTCAGGCTTCTGTCACTTGCAATGGAAAGAGTCTTGACCCAACACAGGAGGTATTTTCAGTGTTTTAGGCTGCATTACCTCTGCATTTGGCTGAATTTACAACACTCCAGTGTGGTGAGCATAGAGGTAGTAACAGGGTGGTAGAAAGAGTAGACCCTTTTTTTTTTTTAAGGTTTTAGTTATTTATTTGTCAGAGAGAGAGCACAAGCAAGGCATGGGAGAGGGTGGCAGGCAGAGGGAGAAGCAGGTTGCCCACTGAGCAAGCAGCCCAATTTGGGACTTGATCCCAGAACCCTGGGATCAAGACCTGAACTGAAGGCAGATGCTTAACCGACTGAGCCACCCGGGCGCCCCGAGAATAGACCCTTTGCCATCAAGCAGACCCAGGAACCAGTTCCGGCTTTGTCTCTGGCTTTCCATGTGACCTTGAGCAAGGAAATGGGCTTCTCTGCCCCTTCTTGTCCCCGCCCGGAAGGGTTGCACAAGGACAGGATGGAAGACAACAGGGAGAGTGTCTGGCCAGCGACTGGGGTGCGGCAGGTGCTTAGTTACGTGTCCTCATTTTGGCCCTCTCTCCCCCCACACTGATTAAAAGCTCAGGTTGGCGGTTATTTATGTGTTTGATTAATTAAACAATTGGGAAACAAATTAATTATTACTTAACGGAGGCCGTTTAGGCGACACAATCTTTGCAAACATGAGGCCTGGCGGCGAGAAGAACAAAAGTGTTGCCAGGCGGCCGGGAGGGTGGGAAGCAGCGAAGTAGAAAATCTTCAAGGTCCTTCTCATCTGGAAAATTCGCCTTTTCTAGACGCGCAGAATGTGGCTCCCTACAGATAAATGTTGACTTATGGTTTGAGTGGCTTATTATATGTCATGGTGCCTTCAAATGGCAGCGAGGCAATCACTCTGGTGTCACCTACATGGAGTTTATCCAAGGCAAGAGGCGGAGAGGGAGAAATTGGGCCTGAGTCACAGCCACGTGGCTGGTCACTGCCGTCACTCCGGTTAAATCTCCCTCTGTCACTGTTCTCCATGGTCCCCCTGCGGCCGGCCCCCCAGCTGTCGGATCTGGACCCTGGGCTGAATTAAGCATCAGTGACCATGGCTGCAGCCCATGCCCTTGGCTCCATCAGGGTGCAGGGGGGCGGCACAGGGGAGGGAGCTGGGGGAGCGGGGGTGGGGGGGTGTTGTGCTTGAATTTCAAAACCACCCAAGTTTTTCGCCCCATTAAGTTATCATTTGCTTCAAGGAAAAGTTCCCAGAATCCGAGCGGCAGTGAACTCAGCCCCAGCTCCCGCCCCCACCCCGTACTTCCGTGCTCTCTGCAACCCCCTAGCCTGTGGGGCTCACTGCCCGGCTCCTTCCAAGGAAATCGTGTGTCAGGCAGCTCTCTGTCTGCCTCACGCGGGTGTCGCTTGACTGCATTATCTCATTTTTGGAAGGCACTGCTGTGGTTCATGCCTTTCTCACCTCCAAACCTGCCCTCACCAAGTGCAAGAGAATTCTGATTTGTCAGGACCCTGTCTGGCCATCCAGAACCTTCCCCAGGGCTGGGAAGGTCAACTCCTGCCATGGGTCATATTGACTTTATTGGATTGCTTTTTCCAAAGGAGTCAAAGAGCAGCGGAACTGGTAGGGAGGGAGTTTCTAGCTTTGCTTGGGAGCTTCTGCCTTGCTGCTGGGTTTGAAATGGCTCTCCTGCTCCTGCCTCATCGAAACCCTCCCACCCCAGATCGGGCCTCCCACCTTCTGAGGGCTGCGGGGGCCAAGCCAGCCTAGTCTTCTGGAGTTGCTGTACGAGCCTGGTCCCTGTGTCCCTACAAGGCAAGACGCCTCCACTCACCTGCCCACAGAGTCTCTTGGCCGAGGCCCCTGGTAGCCCCATGAGGAGGACGCCTCTGCCCTCTGCGAGGAAGAAATGGCCACGCATGCTAGCCTGGTGCGTGGGTCAGGAGAAGCTGCAACAGGGAGATGGAGGTCTGGGTTTGGACGGGAGCCTGCTGGGCCTGGGCTCCCTCACAACCTTCTCAGGGAGGCTTTTCTAGGTGGAGTGCAGGCAAACCCACGGCCACAAGAGGTGATGTGACCCGAGAGCCGGAAGCAGAAGTGGGTCTGGCTCCAGAGTCTTTGCTCAGAAGAGAGAGCGTGGCCCTATTTTCACCAGGGTACACCTCAGAGTCCCAGACGGCTGTTTCCCAGGTCCTCCTGCCAGGTCCAGCGGGTCTAGAATTCCCCAGGTTGCCCCGTGGGGGCGACGCAAGGATCCCCGTGTGTCTTGCTGAGGGAAGGTTATCTTCAGCAACGGGCCAACAGCTCAGGGACCTGGCAAGTGGGGGCACGGCTCAGAGGTAGCGGGCTCCCTTGTTGTAACTTTTGACCCCTACGATTTATCCGATTTTATCTGATTCAGACTGGCACGGGTGGTGGAAAGGCCGGTACGTATGCTACATCCTCAGAGACATATCTGTGTTTTGTCATGCAGCAAGGACCACCTGGACAGCAGCATGGAGACCTGTGACTGCTTGGTGTCTGGGGGACGTAAATCGGTTGATGCTGCTGGAGGGTCAAGTATGGAACGGGAAGCGAAAGACAGCGTTTGGGAAGGTCAAGTGTTTTATCTCCCTATTCCCCCCAGAGGTGACAGGAGGTTCTGTAAGGTGCCTTTTTTTTTTTTTAACTATTATGATTTTGTATCCAAATACAATTAACATACAGTGTTACATTAGTTTCAGGTGTCCAATAGAACATTCCGATAATTCTATACGTTGCTCTGCGCCCATCGTGATTAAGTGCACGCTCTGTCCCCGTCAGCTACTTCACCCCCCTCCCTCCCCTCTGGGGGCCACCGGTTTGTTCTCCATATGTTGGGGTCTGGTTTTTTGTTTGTCTCTTTTTCCCTTTGTTCATCCGTTTGTTTGTTAGATTCCATATATGAGGAAGCCAGTCAGAGAAAGACAAATACCAGGAGGGTTTTAATCAGGCAAGTGACCACGTCAATCCTGTGTGGTGGAAGGCTCATGTGGCTGGAGCATGGCACAGTGAAGCTCTGGCCGAGCTGGTGATCAGCTGGTTATCACGAGAGAATTTGTGTGGTCTGCACAACACACGAGGAGAGCGTAAACCGAGGCAAGGGGAATGGAGAGAAGAGGACAGGCGATGGGCTTGTTAGTAGAGGCCTCTTTCTTCAGTAATCCTTACCAAGCACCTACGGTAGGATCAGCAGTCTGCTAGATGCCAGGGAGACACAGGTCCATGCCTCGTGGGGCTGGCACTCTTGTGGGATAAGCAAACAGCAGTCCCACGTTGTGTAGAATCCGTGTTCCTCAAAGGCAAGGTATAAAGTGTTATGAGTGGATGTAATCGACATAGTCCACTAGGCCTTCCCTAAGGGAAAGACAATTGGTCAGAGAGATGAAGAATGAATAGGAATTACCTAGGTGGTGAGAGGAGGCAGAGTGTTCTGGGCAGAAGACCAGCATTTTCAAAACTGACAGGGGTGAAGAGGGGAGAGGGAAGGGGGTGGAGGCATGGGCAGGGTCAGTTCAAGCAGGACCTTAGGGGAGGTGGTGTGGCCTGTGGCCTTTATCTTTGGAATGATGGAGAGGATGTTGAGTAAGTGTTAAGTATGACATGATTTGACCCTGTGGAAGATCAAGGTCACCTTCTGGCCATGCTGGATAACAGGGGCTAAATGGTGTGACCAGAAACCTGGACAGAGTAAGTGAAACAATGATTGGACAATGGGCAGTCCAGGACTGTGACCACAGAGAAGGAAACAAGACAGGCGAGCCCTCCAGTCACCCTGGCTTTCTGCTTGAAGCCACTTCTCTGTCTGTGGACCAGCATGGGGGATCCCAAGCAAACATGGCTGTCCTGATAAGTTGAGGAGGCATAGATGGGAACTAGGGGAGGCTGAAGAGCCTAGGATGTGTGGGGGCAGATTACACGGTGGGGAGGGGGCTATGTGGTAAAAACTCTAGAAACGTGTGCTGGTCTTGGATCTCAGGGGGACATTAAGATACATGTGTACTGGGTGACATTTCATGAAGCCACGTGCATAACAACTCAGGAGCTCTGAGCTAAACTGTTCCTAGGGCTAACACAAGGGTGTGTGTGTGCACGCGCACATGTGTGTGTGTGTGTTGGGGGGTGGGGGATATTCAACTTTAGATTAACCAGTCATGTGTCCTCATTGACCACTGAAGACATTCACTGGAGAAAGCAGACGGCCACACCTTCATGGTAGCCTAAACTAATCCTGGAATAAAATCTACACTAAATCCACCCTAACAAAGACCGTAACAGTGGGCCTTGAAAGGTCTTTGTTCACTAAAGTCTGTATTTTGTCATTGGCTTGTCAAAGCAAAGCCCCACACACCTTAAAGGAAGACGGCCAGATCTGGACTCAGCAGTGTAATAATCATCATGTCCAACATCCAATCAAAAATTACTAGATATATTAATAAGGAAGACAATGTGACCCATAACCTAGAGAGAGTCAGCAGAAATAGTCCCAGAACTGACAAGGATTATGGAATTAGCAAACAAGAACATTAAAACAACCATTAAGGGGTGCCCGGGTGGCTCAGTGGGTTAAGCCTCTGCCTTCAGCTCAGGTCATGGTCTCAGGGTCCTGGGATCGAGCCCCACATCCGGCTCTCTGCTCGGCAGGGAGCCTGCTTCCTCCTCTCTCTCTGCCTGTCCCTCTGCCTACCTGTGATCTCTCTCTATCAAATAAATAAATAAAACCTTTAAAAAAATAAAACAACCATTAAATGTGTATTCAATCTTTAAGGAAATTGAGTATTTAAGGGAAACAGTCAATATTTAAGGAAGAAATTTAAGAGAACAAAGGAACCACATAGAATTCTAGAGATGAAAAATGCAGTATCAGAAATGTAAAATGTACCAAATGGCTTTAACATCAGATTAGAAAACGCTGTAAAAAGAGTAGTCAACTTGAAGACAAATAGTCTGAAATGAAACAAGGAAGAAAGAGTGGAAAAAAGTGGAACAGACTTTCACTGAGCCATGGGACAATAGCAAGCATATGGGATTGGGATTCACAGGAAGAGAAGCATGTTTGTGGAGGGGAGGGGAGGACAGAAATTAATATGAAGAAATAATGATTGAATATTTTCCAAATTTAATGAATGTAATAAATGCTCAGGTCCAAGAAGCTCGGAGAGCCACAAACAGGATAAACACCTAAACAAAACAAATAAAAACGAAAACCAGAAAAACAGGCCCCCCCCAAACCCACATTGACATACATCATCCCCAGAGTGCCGAAAAATAATGACAAAGAAGAGAACATTAAATATCCGGGGGTGGGGGGAATGACACATTATGTAAAGAGGAACAAGAAATCCACAAAAATATGCATATAAGGCAGAGAATGATGATGGAGAGCCATCTTTAAGGTTCTGAAAGAAAACAATCTGTCTATACACAATAAAAATATTACTCAAAATAATGACAGAATAAAGACGTTTTGAACAACAACAACAAAATAGCAGATAGAATCAGCAGCAGCAGATCAGCACGAAGGGAGCACTGAGGCAAGCCGTCAGAGAAGAAAGAAAATGACGCCAGGTAGAAACTTAGCTACAAAAAGGAATGAGTAGCAACTACGTGAGTAGATAGAAGAGACATTTATTTCACATTCAAAAATCATTTAAAAAGATAATTGACCAGGGCGCCTGGGTGGCTCAGTCGGTTAAGCCTCTGACTCTTGATCTCACCTCAGGTCTTGATCTCAGGGTCGGGAGTTCAAGCCCTCTGTTGGGTTCCTTGCTAGGTGTGGAGCCTACTTAAAATAAACAAACAAAAAAAAGTGACTACTTCAAACAAACAGTAGCAATGTGCAGTGGGATTTATAAAATGGAAAAGTAAAATATGTGACCACGAAAGCAGGAAGGATGAGGGGGGCAATGAAAGTCTGTTGTGATAAAATATCACATCGTATGGGAGTGGGGTAGATGAGGATAAGCTAAAGATGCAAATTCGTAAAAGTAAAATAAAGAGCTCTAGCTTGTGAGCCAATGGTGGAAATAAAATGGAATCATTAACATCTATCAGCAAGATGGTGGAAATTTAACATCTATCAGCAAGATGGTGGAAATAAACCCAACTACATTGATAATAATATTAAATTAACATGAAATGCAATGGTCAAGATACCCCAGTGAAAAGACAGACATGATAGGTTGCATGTACAAGCAAGGCACCACCCCATGCCGTCTTCCAGAAAGCCACTTTTACTGTGAAGACAGATGAGTCAAAGTTGAATGCTGGAAGAAGATGGGCTGTCCAGGGACGCCGGGGTGGCTCAGATGGTCAAGCATCTGCCTTTGGCTCAGCTCATGATCCCAAGATCCTGGGATCAAGTCCCACGTCAGGTTCCCTGCTCAGTGGGGAGCCTGCTTCTCCCTCTGCCTGCTGCTGCTCCTGCTTGTGCACTTTCTTTCTCTCTCTCTCTCTCTAACAAATAAATAAAATCTTGAGAAGAAGGAGGAGGAGGAGAAGGAGGACAAGAGGAGGAAGAGGAAGAGGAGGAGGAAGACCAGGAGGGAGAAGGCTGGCTCTCCACATGCAAATCCAAAGTAGGTTGAAGTGGTGTATTAAGGAGAATTCAGAGCAGGAAATATTAACAGAGCTAAACAGGAGACATTCTTTAATGCCACTGAAGTCAACTCACAAGAAGGCGTGGCAATCCTAAGTAGACACACAGAAATAAGAGATACGAAATACTTGAAGCAAAAGTATTTGAACTGGAAAGAGAAACAGACGAATCCAGAGTTATAGTTGGAAATGGCAACGTCCCTGAATTAGTAGACATAGGAAGAAGGCTGGTAAGGATCTGGCAGACCTGAACAATGTGTTCAACCACCTTGGTCTCAGCGGCAGTTTTTAGCACAGAACAGCACCCCACAGTAGAACACGGTTTCTTTTAAATACGTGTGGAATATTCACCAAGACAAATCAGCATAAAAACAACGTCCGAAGATCCTGACTTTATCAAGTGCTGGAGGAACTTTGTCTGGAACTTTGTCTGTCCCATCCTTTGCTGATGGGAACGCCAAACAGGATGGCCACTTCGGAAAATCACGGGGCCGTTTCTTACAAAGTCAAATACCCGTGTACCGTAAGACCTGACAATCTCACTTCTGGGTATTTGCCCCAAGGACATGAAAACAGATGCACATAAAAACACGCACACGTCTGTTTATAGTTTATCTCTGGTGAATGGACGGAGCATCCACACAAAAGGAATTCTCACCGTGCTGCTACTTAGCGGTAGTGAGGGACAAAGGGCTGACGCAACTCATCCGGTGGCTGTGCGGGTATCCTGACGAAGATGTAGAACGAGGCTCAGTAGCTTCCACAATGCAGAGATTTCATTTATACAATGTTCACATTCTGGAAAAAGCAAACCCATGGGTGGAGGGAGAGGAATTATTATGTTGGTCATGAAGGAACGTTCTGGAAGGGGAAAAAAAAAAAAGAATTTCTGACACTATGAAGTAAACAAAAAGACAAGACACAGCCTCAGAGAAAATATTGAGCATGGGTGTCTGACGAAGAACTTGTCTCTACAATATGTAAATAGCTCTCCCTGGTCAATAACAAAAAGCTCAGTCACCTAGAAAATGGGGAAGGATTTGAAAAGACACGTCGCAAAAGAAGACACGTCACAGCCAGTGAGTACACGTGAAGCTGTCGAGCGTCGCTAATCATCAGGAGAAGGAAAATTAAAACCACAATACCTAATGCGCTACGCTCACGGGAATGGCTTCATTTTATAAAGACCAGCGAAGCCAAGCGGCGGCGAGGATGGGAAGAATGAGCTCCTCTACCCTGTTGGTTGGAAAAGAGGTCTAGCAGTTTCTTAAGAACCGAAATATGTTATCGTTTGACCCAGCAGCGTGCTGTGTGCCCTGGCGCCTGCCAGCCGGGGGGATGACTCGTCATAGACTCCCTCCCGCTGCTCGGACCGCGCCGTGGTCCTGCCGGGGTCCGGGCTGTGTCTGCCCTACTGGGTCTCAGACCACTGGGGCTTCTGACGCGCTGGTGTCTGGTTTTGATCGTTTCTCCGGCTGGCCGGCTGCTGTCGGCTGCCCGAGTGATTTTTTGTTAATATTCCTATCTGCAGCCGCCTTTCTCCTGCAGTGCCTTCTAATCTGCCGTGTTTTTCCTAAAAGCAAGGGCACTGTCAGTATTACTGTTTTCCTGGCTTCTCGCACTATGTCATTTCATCCGCCGGGCCACAGAGTGTCACTGTCGTTTACCGCCGGGCTCGGGCTCCGACACGGTGATGGGTCTGGGACCCCTCCGCGGCTCCGGCTCAGGCGTGCTCTCAAGCACTAGGCTGACGACTTGACTGTCAGCCCGGCCTCGTGCTCAGACACACAGGAGCAGGGGGAGGGGCTGGGTGGGCGGGTGGGCTTCCTGGGGCAGGTGGAAGGGGTTCCTGACCTCAGAAAGGCACAGCTCAGCTAGAGGTGCCCCAGAAGCCCAGCCTAGTGGTCACTGGGCAGAATGGTGGGAGAGCCCATGACAGATGGTGCCTGGCCTTGAATGCCAGGTGGAGGTGTCCCGTGGGACCCCATGAATGGGCGGCAGAGGGTACCCTGCCCAGGCTCCTGCACTCGTGTCCAAGCTCTCGGAATGCAAGCAGCCTGCGTGAATGACGGACACGCTCCCTGGCCTTGCGCGGGAGAAATGAAGGGGGCTGGGGGGTCTGATGTTGGGCAGATGGGGTCCCCCAACCTCTCCAGGCTTGGGCTTTTTGCCTTTCTCCAGACATAAGGGCTTCTCTGCAGCCTGGTGCTCTTTTCCTCCCTGTCTGCTCCGTTCACAAGGCTCAGACTTCTGCGGCGGGAAGTAAGTGGCCACAATTAGTATTAGCGTCAGACAGGTGACAAAAGCCAGGAGGAAATGTGCCCCAGAGGCTCGCAAGCACGTTCGCCGGCAGGGTGAGATGGCGCGCCGTGAGGCCACGCTTCCCGCAGCTGCCCCGGGCAGGTGCCTAGCAGATGGCGGGCCGGGCTGTCTGAACACACTGTGGGTGTCCACCCCTGGGGGTGTCCTCCTTTGTCCCCTGCCTCCCATGCAGAACCGGCTACAGAGTCTGCAGCGCCTGGTGCGAAAGGAAGACGCGGGGTTGTTTATTCAGAAGATATTGAACGGTTTCAAGGTGGTGATGGCAGATCCCTCCACCAAGCACAGCCCGTCTGAAGCGGGAGACCCTGTGTGTCTGGCTGGCCTGCGCCCCCGGGCCCAGCCCCCACACTCCCTCCTGCACCAGAAGCAGGCTGTTTGCATCCAGGCGTCACCCGGATTACCGGCAGGATGAGGGGAGCAGGGCACCTTTGTGGGGTGCCTCCAGCCCCTGCTCATACGGGCAAACCCAATAGCTTCCCACTCCCCTTGACTCGCAGGGGTGAGGATGGATGTTTCAGATTCTCCAGCTTCTCTTCCCATTCCCCTGAGTTTCCCTTCTATATGTATTTTGGCTTAAACGTGTGCTTTTTCTAGTTTCTTAAAGTGGGATTCTGGATTCCCAACTTCTCCCCACCCCTGATTTTACAGTCTTTTACAGTCCAGACCAGGACCCCCGATGTCCCCCAGGCTCCACCCAGCCTCCATCTTCTTGGCCTCTCGGATCAAGGCCTCCTCCCTCTCTGCTCCAGGCTCGCCCTGGAACCCACCTGGCCCTCCTGCCTCCAGGTTGGTCACCCTTCAGTCCCCAGGAGTCCTTTCTCAGGGACCCCCCCCCACCAAGCAGGGTCACTTCTATGCCATCAGTCCTCCTGTACTTTCTGCATTGGTATCTTTTTATAAAGATTTTAGGTACTTATTAGAGAGAGAGAGAGTGTGTGTGTGTGAGAGGGAGAGAGAGAAGCAGACTCCCCACTGATCAGGGAGCCAGATGTGGGGCTCGATCCCAGGATCCTGAGATCATAACCTGAGCCAAAGGCAGACACTTAGCCCACTGAGGCACCCAGGTGCCCTGCACAAGTATTTTTAAAAACACAGACCTATATAGAGTTTTACATTTAAAATACTGGTGTGGTTAATTGGTTAAGTTCTTGCTGGAAACTCCAAGAGGACAGAATCATGTCCCTTTATTCACTGTTACATCCTTGGTGCCTAGCACAGGGCCAGGGAGAAAGGTGGTGCTTGACAAATCTTTGTCGCATGAATGTTTCTGGATGAGTGAGACAGAGACACAGATAACGGGCACACAGAGGGAGACGGAGACACACAAGGAAAGAAGAAAACTGGTCTGCTAGGGGTGTCTACGCTGGACTGGGGAGCCTGGGGGGGCCGTGGTGTCCAGATATCTTCCAGCCACAAACCACCTGGCCCTTGGCCGGGGCAGGCTTCAGCCCTCCTTCCGAGGGTGCTGGCTGCATCTGGATATGGCATCCCATCGGGGCAGCGTCCGATTGGCATTTCAGGAAGATGAACCACAGCTGTGTGCAGAGTGGATTTATAGGCTGGCTTCTTTGTTCAAATCCCCAGAGTCATTTTCTTCTTCTTGATAGGATTCTGCTTGTCAGGGACAGAGGAGGAGCTGATTGTTTCTTCCTAAGTCACTGTGTGACCTTGGGCGAGTCCTGGCCATGCTGCAGGATGCGGCTGACGGACCCCCCCTCCCCGCACAACACCCCCCCCCCGCTGCTCCTCCCAGCCCCACGGCTATGGGCGCCGGGGGCTCTGCTCCCTTCCCAGCAATGCCCCACCTGCCACCCTCCCGGGCCACCGGGATGTCCCCTTGGCATTGCCCGTTTGCAGGAGAAGGTCTTCGCTCTACCGAGCGTGGCTTTCCTGTTGTGACTTCCCCGGGAGGCGGCGTGTCGTTCAGAGCACGTGTATGTTGCACCTAGTTTCTTCCTCTGACACTTGCTCCTATTCTGTTGGTGCAACAGTAAGTCTGGGTCTGCCCTGCTGGGGTCCCCAGGATTGAGCGCCACTGTGTCGACCCATCGATTCTCCGTTTCTGTCCAGCTCCCGTCAGCCCCAGGCAGCCTCCCCTCTCCTACTCTTTGCTCTTCCCCGTGGGAGCCCTGGAGTCCAGGAGCCTGCACTGTCCCTTTATCCATGTGTGTGGGGGGGGGGGGGCGCTGCCCACTCCTCTGTCCCCCCGGGGCCGTGGGAGGCTGGGCCCTCTTGGTCCCGCGTTAAATAACACTGGCAGAAAAGCCCATTCGACTTCTTACCGCTGCCAAAATCAGCTCTCCTTCGAGATTTATAAAGTTTGTCTAACTTCCGTTCTGCCACCCAGGAGGGACCTTCGCTGCACTTGAAAAAAAACACCTACGGGTTCTATTGTGGTTTTTTTGGTTGTTGTTGATGTTGTTTCTCTGAAAAACAGATGAGGTTTTGGCTGGAAGTCCGGGAGGGTTGGCGGGGGCGGGGTGGGGCGGGGGCGGGGGGAGGTAATCGTAGTCGTGGTTTATTGCCCTAAGGAAAACATACTTCGGTTATGAAGTATGCCCCCTTGAAATCTCACTTGACATTCTGGAAAGAAAGAGGAACGTTTTTAAGAAGTTGGCTGAGCCACCTAATACCTTGCCTGCAGAGCGAAGCCTTTTTGAAAGATTAATACAGAGCTGGAGACAGTCCGTCACTGTAGTTGCCCGTATCCGGGCTGGTTCCTCCGCCCACATTGTCTCGGTGCTGGAAGCCGCAGGACAGCTCCATCCGGTGTGTGCCCCGGGCTGGGGGGACCAGCTCCCTTGCCTGAAGGCCGGCCCGCCCCGAGCTTCAGGGAGCCCTCCGTGCGGACCCGGGAGCCTGGCAGATCTGGGCGGAGGACCTTTCCCACCTCCCTTTCCTGAATGGGGAGGAAGGGTCAGATGCTGATTTTGGTGTTTGGGGGCATTTTTCAATGGGATTAAAGATGACTCCCAAACACCGTCTCCTTTTCACACCGCTGCCCTCCCGCTGTCTTCTTAAGAACCATGACCCTTGGCGGGTTTCTCACGGTCGCCTCCACGCACCTGACTTTCGTCCCTTTCATCAGAGAAAAGTTGCATGGAAGGGAAGTTTTGGGGGTCCTGGGGGCAGGGGCTGGTCCTCTCATCAGAGAGAACCCCCACAGATGCTCCTCGTGTGTTGTTCGCTAGTTACAATCTCTAAATTGTAAGTCATGGCCCAGGTCACCACCCGCAAGAGACTCCCCGCACCAGGGCCTCGTAGGAGCCCTTGGAACGCAACAGCTGGGGCGAGCGTTCAGCCACTGCCCGAGCTTAGAGGGGTTGCCCTGGATGGCCCCAGGGCCCCTTCGTGGCATTAGGACGTGTGACCTGAACCAGAAATGTCAGGGACGACTTGGAATTTACCTGTTGGTTTTTCCTTCCACCTCTTACCTCTCTATCATAATAAACAGTCCCCAGACTCCAACTCGGGCGCCCTTGGGACCCCAGCTTGCTTACCAGAGACTGGCCATGGCGATGTCGGAAGTCTTCCCCACACTTACCAGCTGCGGGGAGGAAGAAGACCGAGTCCCAAGCTAACTGATCGTGTTAGAGGCGTCACTCCATGGGGAGTGGATTTCCAGGATTTCATTTGGGAGTGGGGCTAGGATCAGAACTGTAAATGTTTTGAAAACATGATTTCTTCATCTGGAGGGGACAGGGCTGGGACGCAGAAATCTGCCCTTGGAGAAATCGGATCGCTGTGAGGACAGGTTCCCCTCCCGGACTGTAGCGCGGGCTCGCTGACTGGCTCTGGGCTGGATGTTGATTAACCTCCCTGGGAGTTTCCCCTTCGTGTCCGAGGGTAACTTCTGACCCGGATAAAGTCTGTTCTAACCGCATGACCTTTACAGACAGGGAGTGCTGTGTCCCCTCTGGGCCCCCGAAATAATAAATCACCCGAGGGCCGCTTGAGGAGGCAGATGAAGGACAAAGAAGGGACAATTACTCTAACTTCCAGGGAGCAGTCATTTTTTTTTGAAATGTAATTATGATCCAGTAATACAAATATCAGCATCTGGGATTCTGCAGTCTGAGCCCCTGTCCATTCGGTGTGAAAATGGAATGCTAATCAGGGACCGATTCTTTCCCATCGGCGGGTGGAGAGCATGGCATTTCAGGAAGGACAGGTACAGGGAGGGCGCAGTTCTGTTGGTCCAACTGTCATATGAGAAGCTCCAAGGGTACAGGGCCCTCTGCCAGGCCCTGTCCTCACCAACTCGCAGTCCAAAGCAGTGAGCATTCAAAACCCAGACCGGCAGAGACTTGCAAAAAACACTCTCAGAACTGATTTGGTCTGAAAAGCATCAAGTAAGAAGCTGGACTTGGTCAAATATTTGTACTTGTCCCCGCATTTCTGCCCTGGGCTAGAAATAAGAATTCTAGACCCTAGTTTGAAGATTTTTTTTTTTTTCCCTTCTGAAATTAAGGTCCAAGGAAGGAGTCACGCTCTGCCCACCAAGGGGCAGGAATGGCTGTGGCAGGCCCTGGGTCTCTGCTAGTAGCACCAGCCCCCACTCGAAATTCTTCTTCTGTGTGTTTGGGTTCTTTTTTTTTTTTTTTCTTTTTTTTTTTTTATTTGACAGAGATCACAAGTAGGCAGAGAGGCAGGCAGAGAGAGGGGGGGAAGCAGGCTTCTTGCTGAGCAGAGAGCCCGATGTGGGGCTCGATCCCAGGACCCTGGGATCATGACCTGAGCCAAAGGCAGAGGCTTTTTAACCCACTGAGCCACCCAGGTGCCCCTGTTTGTGTTCTTTTTGAGTCTAAACTTTCTAAACATCTCTGAGACCACCAAAGAGGTGAGGACAAAATGTATTCCCTGCTTCCTACTCAGAAGTCCAAGCTCCTGAAAATAAATCCAAAGTCCGTCCATTTTTCTGATCTGATGAGCAAAGGCAAATTGAGCTCAAAAAGATGAAAACAGAGTGTTTGGAAAATACTCTCAAACACTTCAGGGGAAACGAGTCTGGCATTTTCTTCCAGTGCTGTGGGAAAGCAGAGACCCTCCCCTGGGAGAACGAAGAAGCTCCCTCAAGGCCCACTAAGAGGTAATGAATCCCCAGTGGTTATTAATTTTCAACTTTTGGTAGTTTTTATTGCCTGAGCTAGTCCGTCCTACCTCAAAGTCCCCAAGACAGGAAAGATGGAGGAGAAGGGCTTTGCAGACACTTTTTTATTTTTTAAAAGTAGGCCCCCTGCCCAGCTTGAAGCCCAACGTGGGGCTCAAACTCATAACCTTGAGATCCAGACCTGAGCTGAGAGTTGGATGCTCAACCGACTGACTCACCCAGGTGCTCTGCAAACACTTTCGAAAAAATCCAGTGAGCTACCGTTTTCGGAATCCTTGATCTCACCATGCTGTTATATGTAACGACCCAATGTTTATCGAGCCAGACTTCATGGAGAAGCGTATTTTATAAGCCTCTGGTCAAAACACAGAGTAGCTGAGGCCCCCAGACCATCACGGAGGTCAGAAATCTCAAGCAGTTTGTCAATCCGGAGAACTTCTTGCCTTGGGGACAGCAACTGTATGTTTTTCTTTAGATAATGTCAGTTGGTCTGAAGTCATAAAACAGGCCAAGAGCAAAGCTATCATGATTTCCTGCTTCCCTCCCCAGTGCGGGAAATCACAGACCGAAGATGGAGAAATCAGGGTGCCCCCTGCACCCCTCTAGAGGGGAATGCCCGAGGAACCAGGTGGCAGTGGGGAGGCTGCTGTCGGGGCTCAAGCGTTTTGTTCTTTCGGGCTTCATAACTTTTTTCTCACTTGACATCTTTATTGAGAACTAGCAAGGAGGCCCGGGCCCCCTCAGCTCCCCCAAACTCAGTTTTGGGCGCTTACATTTATGGGGGAGCTGTTAATTTTCCATTTTCTGAGCAGGAATGGAATGTTGATACTGTGTGATTGTTTTATTTATTTTATACGTTTTCCTTGGAATGTCTATGTGCGGCGGCTGCCCTGGCTTGGCGGTCTCTTGATTTACGGTAGTTATAAACATTCCAAAGTAGACATGTCAGTTAAATGATACAATAACATTATACAGTTACAATTCTGTTATAAATGTGCCGACAGTTCCAAAAAACCCATTTTCTGGGCCCCTTCCCCCACCCCATTCCTTCCTGCTACCTACGCAGTGGTGATTTTGGAAGCCACTGACTCAGTGGAAAGAGGGCAGAAGATCTAAGGTCTAGTCATAGAGTGGCTTCACCACCCCCAACCCTACCCTCTGGAAAATATTTCTAAGATGGCTGGGTACTGGTGTCCAGAAGCCATATGTTCATCTGAAGAGCACATTTGAATTTTCTTTCCACCAAAAATCACATTTACTCACATAACCAATGTGTTCCCAGGAGAAGCATAGGTTCAAGATGGCGGGTGGCTGAGTAATGGAGATGATTTAACTCTCCGAGTCTGCTGCTGCTTTTCTTCCTCACCCATGCAGAAAGAGTGGTTTGTTTTTCCTAAAACCTGCTCAAAGAGGGAAGGAAAAAGACTTCTCTGTGGATGCAACAATTTGGAGGCTTAGTGCTCAGTCAGAAAACCCACCTCAGTATGTTCCACAGAGAAATATCAAGAAGAGATTCCTTATACATCTTTTCACAGAGAATACTGAGGCCGTCACACAGACTGCTGTAACTGCCCATTTTCTAACTCTTTGATGTGTACAAATCTGACTGCTGAAGTCTGAGGTAAAATGGGCACCTAAAGAATTTCCATTCTCTGAGCTAAAGCTGGGGTCACCAAACTACCCCCCAAAATTACTCCAAACCATCCGTTCTCTCTACCAGCATCTTCTTCCGGGTCACTTTTCTCTCAGGTGGGAACCTGGTTTCCCTAAAACCCATCCATCTATCCATCCGTCCATCCATCCACCCAATCGTCTGTCTGTCCGTCCATCCATCCATCCATTCCTCCATCCATCCATCCATCTACCCATCTATCCATCTCCTCCATCCCATCAGTCCATCCATCCTCCACACACACGTCTTCAGTGGTTTACTAAGACTAGCACTGCTCTGGATGGAAAACAAAACAGATGTTCTGCTCTCAAGCAAAATACTGACTTCAGAGTAAGACACCCCACAGGGAAACAGAGCAGGCCATCTGGAAGAACGTCAGGGGGGCTACCTAAAGAAGGCTTGGGGAAGCAGCAGTCCTCACCAAAAGGTGATGTATTAGCAGAAAGAACATGTTGTTCAAACTGAGACACTTTTGAGGATGAGAAGGGAAGCGATTGAGAATGATCCCAGAGTGACAGGCACAAACCAGGACCCCCCCCCCCAGAGAGGCATGGTGACCCTGGATGCCAGCACTGGGGGGAGGAGCTGCGAACGTCAGGGGCAAGGAGGAGGGAAGGGACTCGTTTTCCTTGGTGAGGGGGCTCCTTGCCAGCATAAAGGGGAACTAGGAGGTGAAGGAAAGGGCATTGGGCAAGAGGGAGGTTTGTGGAGGGGAAGTGGGTGAGGCGCTAGGAAGGAGGTGTGCACGGGAGAGGAGCAGAGCACGGCACAGCAGGTGTTTCTCAGGTTCCCGAGGGCCACGACAGCTCACTGGAGACTGACGTTTTTATTTCAGGGCAAAACACAGACAACGTCCACCAGAGCTACTCGTGAGCGTCAGCAGTGATGCCAAAATGGGCCCTCGTCTCCAGACTCGGAGTTTCTCTCACTAAAACAAAGGGGCGGGGGTTTCTGAAATTTTGTCTACACGTCTTTCTTATCTGTGACGCGACCTACAATTTCTTGTGCACATATTAACTTTTCAGTATCTATAGCTGTCCCAACCCCAGAATCCACTCTGCCGCCACGATGGTCTCCACTAGGCCCAAAATGTCTAAACACAGGTCTTGGGCCAAGAGAGGGAGGAGGAGAAGAAGAAGAACAAGAAGGACGAGAGAGACAGAAAGAAAGAGAAAGAGGAAGGAAGAAGGACAGAGAGAGAAAGAGAAAGGAAGGGAAGGAGGAAGACAAGTTTCCTCCTTCAGTGCTATTTTTATTGTTCTGTCAAAAGATGCAAATTAGAGTGGCATTCTTTTTTAATTGCTTGAACAAGCTTTGGCTGTTTGGAATGCACATGCCTGAGTAGGTCTCTCCACGGGACCTGAACCCTGAGCAGTCGGGGGCACTGGGGTTCGCAGGCTTGCCCTCTTTGGGTCACCCTGGCACGAGCGGGACCTCAGCCTACCACGTGTGCTCTGTCTCTGGCCGGTGTGCTGTCGGAGGGCAGGGACTCTGCTTGTCTCTGGCCCCAGGGCCCAGGACAGGGCTGGCACTTAGTATGAGCTCAAGTGTTTAGTGTGGGGGGAGCTTCTGATCTCAGAACGTTTAGTGCCCCCCTTCCCCCCAAGATGTCTTGGCGGGACCGTGCTCCGAGCTCACACTTCACGTCACGTCCCGCTCCCGCAGCAACGGAGCAGCTGTTGTACTCAGGTTGTTCAATGTCAGAGTTTCATCTTCCCCACGCCAGGCTGGCCTCCGCTCTGCCTCCATCGATTCTTCAAGGCTATGCGAGGAGCCTCGCGAAAGCAGATATCTGCTCGCGTGACCTGCCTCGGGTGGGGAGCTTCACGCTTCGCTGCCTGGCGGTCTGGCGACTTCCATCAGACGAGCGTCCGCGGGCCAGGCGGGCAGCGTCCTGACCTTGCAGGGGCCCCGCCTGCTCGAGCCTGGGCTGGCGCCATCTGATGGGCTGGGCGGTCGCCCCGTCCCCCTCCTCCAGCCGGGAGAGAGCGCCGTCACCTCTGGGCCCCAGGGAAGGCTTCTGTAAACTGAAAACACACAGCGCCCGTGTTGGGGGCCTGCGCTCAGGGCCCCGCATGGAGATTGAACCCTGCTGTCATTTGATCGACAGCAAACCCTGGGCTCGGGGGAGGGCTCTCGGTGCTTCAGAGCAAAGGCCCTTTCCAGGTGCTCGATGAGGGTGTGGGTGATGGGGGCTCTCTGCTCTGTTTCTGGCCTCAAAGCTGTAGGCAGTCGCTCCCCCCGGGCCAGGGGGCCAGGCCTTGTGTGACAGCCTCTGCGTGTCACCCAACAAAGGCCGTGCCCACAAGGACCCGGCCCGTGGCTGTCTGTGGCCACGTTAAATACTTGACAACAGCTGGAACTCCCTCCCAGAGGCCGGGTGACAAGCAAGGGCCCCGCGGCCCAACGTGATTTAAAAACGTGCTTTGTTGATGTTCTTCTAGACTGGATGAGACTTGCATTCGACGTGACCCAGTGAACTCTGGGCAGGAAGCAGGTGCAGCTCGGGGATGGACAGAGGCATTTCTGGGGCTCTGGGTCTGCAGTGGTGGGAGCAGGGGTCGTTGGGGCCTGGAGGTTTGGGCCACAGAGGACCGGCTCTCCTGTTGACTTGGTCTTAGAGAGAAGCTGCAAGAGCAGCCCTGGTCGGACCCTAAACACATGGGCCGGATTGTGTCCCAATAAAACTTTATTTATAAACATGGGCGACGGGCTGGATGTGGGCTGGATTTGGACTCCTGCTGAATCAAAAATGTCGATGTTCCAAGGCATCCTGTGTCAAGGAGATTCTGAGGTGAAAAGAGTAGCTTTCTTAGAGTCCAGGAGATTGAGGATTTGTCAGGTGAATGAACCAATGTTCGCTCCAGTCATGCTCCCGAGTGTTCTGTGGGGAAGAGGGGTACCTCACGGCGAGTTCCATGAGTGTTCTGTGAATGTCCTTCGAGCAGCCTTCATTCCTCCTCTTGGGATCCCCACCGCCCCCCAGAACCTGAGCGGAAACCGAGGCCCCGGGAGCTCAAGGATTTGTTCAGGCCCAGCAGCTGCTGTGGTTCTCGAAGGAGCCAGGCTTCCCAGATCCTGGGCCACCGGGACTCTCGGGCCTCCGGAGGCAGGAGAAGGCCGTTCTTCATCAGCTGAGGAAGCCAAACCCAAAGTCATAGCAAGTGCACAAAGAATAACTTTTCACTTCAATTCCATCCAGATTCTTTCAACGAGTTTATTGCATACCTTCCATCATGGCTAGACGGGGGAGAGGGACCTATAAAACACGACTCCTGCCCTCAGGGAGCTTAATCACATCTAATCTTATAAACCATCCAGATGTAGAAGCAGCCGGAGAATTCGGAGGCACCAAGCCCCATCCTGCCCCCACAGAGCCTTCTGAGGTCTGGAACTAGATGTTTTCCAGGCGGGGATTAATCAAGGCTGTGTTGGCGCTCCGAGCCAGCCCCTACTTAATGCCTTCTAGAAAGAGCCTTATTACATGGGAACGTTGTATATTATATTCTTCACTGCACACCAGCTATGTGCGTGGGCTGCTCCCTGCATCCCTGGGCCAATAAATTAGATTTCGATTACAAGGGGAAGAAAGGCGGCCCGGTGCGTGAATGCCTCGCGGTGGCTGCGGACTGAGATGTCTTGATTTAGACGCAGCCAAATGGCCCGGCGAAGAGGCCAGGAGGGCGCAGGTTGGCCCATAAAAAGCTCATAACCCCCATGAGCAGACCGTCACCTTGAGCAAACAGGCCGGCCACCCAGGGCCGGGTCTGCAGGCTCATTGACAGCTCGGATCCAACGTCACGTTCATTTCCCAAACCCAGATCATTTTCAGCTACAGGTTATCAATCCGGCTGAGGAATGTGGTCTGCCTTGGACTAGAGACCCCTTGTCTGGCTCCAAAGTTTCCCAACTTGGGGCATTAAGGTATTTCAGGCACCTCCGTGGGACCAGAGGAAGGAAAGTGGATGTGAGGAAGCAGGGCCCTATTGGGACCTAGGGAGGGTTGTGGCTGCAGGCCGAGCGTCTTGTCTGGAGCAGAAGGGATGCAGGTGGTGATGGCAGGAGTGCAGGCAGCTGCTGTGTGGCTGATGGCTGTGCTCACCAGACTGGCCTTGGAGAGAACCCCCAGGCTGGAGATTCTGGCTCAGCAGATTTGGGGTCTGGCTTAGGATTTGGGGGCTTTAACAAGCCTCCCAGGTAGTTGTGGGTGTCCATGTGTCACGTCTTCTGGGAGCTCTTCCAGTACCTTCTCCTTGGTGAGCATCACTGAATTTGATGAGGGATGGTCCTGTGGTGGTGGCTGGTCTCCCCGCTGGACTTCGAGTTCCCTTTGTGGGGGGTCTGGAGGTCTTTCCAGAGTAAGCCTCAGTGAGGTCAGCCAAGTGTGTAAAGGGAGAGAACATTGGAGGGGTGACAGGGTCCCTAGAAAGGCCAGGACACCTGGAGGGATTGGCCATGGGGAGGAAAGGCAGTGAGCATAGAACTCTCCATGGACATAGGGCACAAGCATGAGCTCTTGTTGCAAAACATTCCCCCAAAGGGTTCAAAGTGGAGAATTTCCCTTCATCCTCCCCCTTCACCCCTACCCTGTCCCGAGGGTTGCCCCATTTATCACACATGAACTGTGCACATTTCAAATATATTTGAATCGTTTTCTTCCATTAACTGGACCCTACTGTCGGCGTTATCCTGCGACCTGTGTTTTCCACGTACCCAGTGTTCTGTGTCAAGTACACCTCCATACAGCTAGAAACACAAACACAAGAATGAACCAAAAGAACACTGTTTATAACAGCAGAACAGCAGAGCACCTCAGTGCCCATCGACAGAGGACTCGGGGAAACGAGCCTGATGATCCGCGGCCTGGAACACGACGCAGCAGGTAAAAAGAATGCGGGATTCCTCACCTCTATGGTGTCTTGGCGGTCTCCCCAAGTTTGGGCTAACAGGCTTCCCACACTCTTTTTCTTTTTCTTTTTTTCAATGAAGCAGACTGATTCTTTTTTATTCTGTTCTTTATCATATTTAAATCATGATAATATACACAATGAAGCAGACTGATTCTTTTTTATTCTGTTCTTTATCATATTTAAATCATGATAATATACACATAACATAAAATTTTACCACCGTACTCAAAACACGCCACTCATGGTGTTATGTACATTCAGGCTGTGCAACCAGGACCCCCACTTTGTCCCACGAAGGGAAACGCTGTGCCAGGAGGCAGGCCCTCCCCATTCCCACTCCCAAGCCACCAGCCCCAGGCAACCACAAATCTGCTTTCCGTCTCTGTGGATTTGTCTGTTCTGGGCATTTCATTTGAATGGGATCCTACAAGACTTGGCCTTTTGTGCCTGGCTCCTTTCACTGAGCCTAGCGCCCACATCGTAGCAGGTGGAAGGACCTCCCTCCTGATTATGGCTGAATAATTGTCCTGCGAATGGACGTGCCATGTTCCGTGTATCAGTCCCTCTGCTGATGGACCTTCAGAGTGTTTCCACCTTCCGGCTCAGGAAAACAGTGTTGCCATGAACATTCACGTGCAGGTTTTTGTGGGGCGCCTGTTTTTATCTCCTTTGGGTTATACCTAGGAGGGGAGCTGCTAGTCCCATGGGAGCTTGCGGAGGAATCCCGAGTCCTTTTTCCGGCTGCATCGTATTCCAGGCCGTGGATGGTCTTCGTTGATGGACATTGGGGTGCTCTGCTGTTCTGCCGTTATAAACAATGTTCTTTTGGTTCATTCCCGTGTTTGGTTTTCTAGCTTTATGGAGATGTAGCACACAGAACATTGTATCAGTTAAGGCGTCCAGTGTAACGATTTGATGTATGTGTAACATTTTTGCTCCCTGCCGCTGTGTGAATGTCTCCATGGAGGGGCTCCACGGACTCTGCTGGTGGACCCGAGGGCACGTTTAGAGTTTTACTCCGTGTCCTAACACCACCCGCATCTAGGTGGATGGGACGTGGGGTTCCAGAGATACACAAAGGGCTACCACTGCATTTTAGTTTGTATTTCTATGTAACGAAAGGACTAGGTGTTAGCCAGGGTGAGAAGGAAGCAAAGAACCTTTAATGGGACGGAGTGGGAGTGGGACTTGCCCAGTGTTCGAGGTCGCCCCTGCTGGCTCAGTCTGAAGCAGCTCAAGGAGTGGACAGTATCATCTGCAACTCAGAAACACGGCCACATTTCTGTTTCCCAGACAGGCCAGGGCCCCAATTTAGAGAGATGGGGGGACATGCATGCAAGGTGCAAGTGTTAGCTAGGAAGCCGGGCTGCCTGCGTTCGGGTCCCAGCTCTGCCCCTTGCTTGGCTGCGTGGCCTCAGGCACTTGCCCTACCCTCTCTGAGCCTTATTGCCCTCATCTGTAAAGTACGGAAAGGGAGGTTCTTGTTCACAGGTTGCTCATGCTGGTGGTGCCATCAGGGAGGGGGAGAGGCTGGCACCCCCGGTCCCGGAGAGTAGAGCTCATCTGCTGAGAACCAGTGGAGAGCAGAGCAGAAAGTTTTGAGAAAGGGAGGCTGGGCTCCAGAGCCGGGGGTCTTCCCACTTCACTCTGTAGCCAGCGGGGAAAACCCAGCTGCTGCCAGAGCGGGGGGCTGGCATCCCCGGGGCACTCAGAGCCCTGTGGTCTGTGGCAGTCAATGATTGCCCACTTTGCACCAGTGGCCCGGATGCTGGGTGGCAAGCTGGAATACGTCATCTGTCACCCTGTCCCTAAGCCTGGGCGTTTGGGAGATCTTCTGCCTCCTCCTGCTGCGTGGTGGTCTTGATTTTTCTCCTTCTACTTAGCGGCCTTTCCATTCTCTGTGTCGTTTATGGTAAACCACCTCAAATCCTTTTTGGAAGCAGCAGGGTATAAATTATAAATAGATTTAATTTAAAAAACTCAATAGGGCAGTTTCTCTGTAAGGCTCCTAGCAATTGCTTCTGTTGACATTTCCCTCATTACCCTGGTGGTGGGGGCAAGGGGCAGGTGGGAGTTGCCGGGAAGGGGCCGAACCCGTGGGGGGTGCTGCGTCTCCCCCGGCGCAGGTGCGCCCACGTCCTCATGCTGGCTTTCCCTCTGTCCTCCCCCCTCGCCTCACACCTCCACAGGGTGACACATGCCGGCCACTGGCCAGGGCATAAATAGTGGAAAGAAGCCGGCAGGGCCGTGGCCTGCGTGGCAGTGGGCTCTAGGGGGCCGCTTGTCTTTCATGGGTTCCCAGAGCCGCGTGAGCTAGTTCACTTCTGCTCACTTGGCTGTAAATGTAGGCCAGTGGGGCTGGGGTCAGGCCAAGAATCAGGGTGAGGCATCTTTGTGGAGGGGCTGTGGTGGCACCATACTGGGGGGAGGCGGAGTAAGGCGTGAGCGTGCCCAGGGCTGTGTGACCTCAGGCGACATACCCAACCTCTCTGTGCTTCCTCATCTGTAACGCGGGTACTCGAAGAGAACCTCTTTCAGAGGGTCATTGGGGGCACGATTTGCATGACTGAAATCTACCTAAAGGGCTCAGAAGAGTGCCTGGCACGTTCTAAGAACCTCACCCACTCTTGGCTCAAGTTCTGAACTTTTGCTTTTGGGGGAACACACCCGCTGATGTAGATCATTTTTATAATGTTGACTCTCCTGCTTCTGGCTTCACCCAAGAAGCCCAGATCATAGGCAGTGGAGGCCAAGTCAAGGATCCTTTCCTCCCTTCCTCCTCCCTCCTTCCTCCCATCATCTCAAGTGCTTGTTGAACACTTTCTTTGTTCTCTGTAAGGAGGGACGCATTGGTGAGCAAAGACAGACATGGTCCCTGCCCTCCTGGAGGCCCATTCTAGGCAATATTTAAGAAAACACACAGAAAGAATTGTCTTTCAGAAAATGGAAGAGCTTGGAGGTGAGATTGCTGGTCGGGCCCCACCCCCCAAAGAAGGGGGTTGGAGCTGAGCACTGAATGATGAGAAAGAGCCTGCAGGTAAAGCTCTGGGGAAGAGCTTTCCAGGGTCGTGGGGGCAGCAAGTGCAAAGGCCCTGAGGCAGGAGGAAGCTGGGTGGTTTGGAGGCACAGAAAGAAGGCTGAGGGGGTTGTGGGGGATCGATCCTGGGTTGGAGTAGAAGGTGGGAGGTGGAGATGCAGGCGGCCAGGGGCTAAGCCCCACAGGGCCTGGTGAGAAGTTTGGATTTCGTTTTTTTTTTTAAGATTTTATTTATTTATTTGACAGACAGAGATCATAAGCAGGCAGAGAGAGGAGGAAGCGGCTCCGTGCTGAACAGGGAGCCTGATACGGGGCTCGATTCCAGGACCCTGAGATCATGACCTGAGCCGAAGGCAGAGGCTTAACCCACTGAGCCACCCAGGCGCCCCTGGATTTCATTTTAAAGGGTTAGAACAGAGAAAGAGACTCTAGGGTTTTCCTCTCTGGCTCTCCCCCACCCCACCCCCCTACCTTGTCCTGAGGCTCCTAGGCCCGCTGGCCATCATGATGGACTTATGAAGGTCAGATTTAGGGGGGATGGTAGCAGTCACAGGCCCATGGTGGCCCCACCTCCATGACCTGTCACTGATGTCTGTCATGCTGGGACTGGGGGCCTGGGGGGCCCGGGCCTCCCAGAGCACTCTGTTCTCCGGTGCTGCGGCCACTGCACAGCTCCAGCGAGTGGCCGGTGGCTCTACTGACATCATTGGTTTATGTTCCATTTGCACAGAAAGTTCATACTTTATTAAATATACAAGCGCCTCACATTTTCCAAGGGGAGAGCGGTTCTTTCCCACCTGCCCCGAGCCAGCTATAGAACTCCGCAGCTTAAAGAAACGGTGAATTGATTCATTTCTTCTCGGAGAGATTTGTTTTGTTTCTCCTCCGTGGGGATGCCAGGCCTGGAGGACACAGAGAGAAGAAGAGGTCATCATCTCTGCCTTATAGCAACCGGCAATAGGGCAGCTCTATTAGCATAAGCTGAAGAGTTAAGAATGGCTGAGTGCAAGTTCACGGTGCTGGCAGAACCTGTGTGCTTGTGATCGTGGAAAAGGCCTCCTAGAACCAGCTGACAGAGATGGAGCAGGGCTCGTGGCCAGACAGGTTTGGATTAAGCAAAGTAAGAAAGCGGCTCGTCCTGCGGGACTTGTCAGAGCCTCCACACTGTCAGTGACCTGTTCCTATGTCTGGTCCTTCTGTCACTTTCTTGTCAGTTCCCGGGAGCTTTCACTCCCAGGGTCCAGCACCTGCATCTCTCTGTTGAAGGCCTCTCTCAGGCTTCCAGAACTTACTTTGTCTGCTCACATAGTAAGCAGGAATGTGCCTGGGAATTCACAGCCCCCACCCTGGGGGCAGCCTTTAACTGATAACTGGGGCATATGAGTGTGAGGTTATATATACCTTGCTCCCTCACTCTGGTGGGAAGGACCCTGTGGCTGATCCCCACTGCTTTCCAAAGCCTGCTATAAGAGTGAGTCGGTTACCCACCCTCCATAGGACAAGCCCCTGAAAAGTTTCCTAACTAATCCCTCTCACTCCATCCTTATCTCAAGGCATGTTTCTGGGGACTCAACCCAAGACAGCAAGGCCTCAGACTGGGGATAATATATGGTTTTAAGCAAAGCTAGACAGCTGTCTACACTGCAGGACTTGTCAGAGCCTTGCCTCTCTACGTGCACGGTGGTACTACAGGAGGGCCGTGGGAGGCTACATGGTACTCACGTTGACTTGCCCAGAGACTGCTGTCACCTGGGGGCACCCCAGGAGCAAGCTTTGGATACTGTGTTGTAGACAAAAGGGGTGACTGTGGGAAGAAGCTACAGGGCCCAAAGTCATACTGAGAATAAGCAGAAAACTGGTGTCCAGAATTTCAACACAGGTCTTGGGGCTCTAAATCCACACCCTTAATGATCGCCCCTCCCTGGGCCTGCCAGTCCTCACCCCACCCCCAGGCTGCACTGGGTGCATCTAGGGCTCCCCATGACACCTTCATCATCCGAGTTAGTCGTGGCCATTGACAAAAACATGAAAAGTACAGGGAAACAGACGTCAGTTGCCTTGATTCCCTAAACAGCGAGCATGCCAGGGCCCCTGGCTTTTCCTACACAGATGTGCACGTCCCCCCAGGCACCATCTGCTGAGGGCTCCCTCTGTGTGCCCCCACAGCCCTGCAGAGGGGGATGATGAGTTGCCCCTCTGACAGGTGAGGAGCTGGGAGAAGGGAGTGCTCACCTGACACAGAGCGAGGAGATGGCCCTTGCACCTGGACCATTTTACTGGGGAGCTGTCTCCCACACTCATTCCCCATCTTTATTTCAGAAAATTTCAAATGTGTGTGGAAGGAGAGGGCGGAGTTCACTGAGCCTGTCCACACCCATCACCCACCAGTGCTGGCCACGCCTGATTCTTCTCTGCCCCTAGCTATCCGCTCTCCCATCCCGCTCTCCCATCCTGATGATCTCCCATCCCCATCTTCCATCCCGAAGCTCACATGACTTGCGACTCCTGGCACTGCACCCTCCCGCTCCTGATACAGTGTTTCTGTCTGTATCCAGAATGCAAGCGCCCAGCAGCGGGGGCTTAAAGTTTTGTTCCTTACGGTTTCCCAGCACACAGCCTTGTGCACGGTGCGTAGTAGATGCTCTGTAAATTTTTGTTAGATCTCTCCCTCGTGTGTCTGCCTCTCTCTGCGTGTTTGCCCGTCTACCCACCCACCTGCCTACTCCGCCCTCTCTCTATCGTCTGCCAATCATATCTATCATCTATCTGAAAACATGTTTTAAATGAAAAGAAGATCCTTCTCAACAGACTTTGTTGTGACTTTCTGCTTTCCCTTAACAAATCTGTTACAACCACGGCTCCGTGTCCATAAATACGGGTCTCCTTTGCCCCCGTGGTTACTGCCTACACAGCCGCACATCGTGTGAATGTACTGTCAGTAGTTTAACCGATTTTCTTTGGGACATTTAGGTTGTTTCCAATTTTACATTATTGTAAACGATGCTGCTGTGGATATCCGTGTTTGTGGGCTCCTACAGTGATTTCTGTAGGACCCATTCGTGGACTTGGAAGGGCTGGCTCCAAGAGCACGCACCTTAAAAGGATGGCTTTGGTATTTTAAGCACATTTTGATGGATCTTAATGATGGATGGTAACCCTTATCGATAAAAAGTGACCCCCCAGTGGATTAGTTTTACTGCGAATTTGGTGTGAGAAGGTGGATGTGATCTGGGAGCCGCCTCGAGGGTGGTGGTGAGGCCCGGGTTAGCTGGTGTAACCGGGATGGGCAGCACGCGCCCCCCGGCCCCAGGCCCGCTCTCGGCAGATGGCGGCCGGGCGCGTGGTGGGAGTCGTGTGGCTAGTGTCCACTGCTCGCGTTGCCTTTCCACATAGCTCACCGCCGGCCGGCCTGCAGGGTCTTCACCACCCTTTTACTCTGACCCCTTCAGAGTTTCTTTGTTGACGCACAGTCCCTCTGTCCCAGGTTCCTTTGCTTATGTGGCCTCTTGGCTGTCGCTGGGACCCAAGTCCCGCCTCCCGAGTCACCTGGAATTTAGAGGCCATAAAGCCTAATGGTTCAGACCATGAGCTTCTGGAATCAGGTAACAAGCTAGAGTCCTGAATTCACTACTCATTAGCTGTGGGGCCCTGGGCAAGTCATTTCATCTCTCTGAGCTTTAATCGAATTTCTGCCTGCCCCCAGATTGGTGGGAGCATCAGCACATGCAAGGCCCTCACTGCCTCACAGAGCAAACACCGACCACCCCTCCACCATGCTGGGCTGGGTCTCGAGCCCTTGGGGTGCGTGGGCTTGTCCTAAGGCCAAGGAAAGGCACTGGGGGGCTGGGAGACCGGGGTTGGCATGCCTCCCCCAGTGGCACTGCACACTCCATGGAGTGGGCTTTCTGTCCCCCTGGTTTTCATGGAACCCCAGGGCCTTGCAGGGGCTAGACACAAAGCTGGTGGCAAGAAGTGTCCATGGGCTGAGTGAGAGGATGGCAAATGGCCGGAGACCTGGGGACAGTCACGTCCTCTGAAGCTCTCTTCCTGGAGAGAATGGCAGGGGGGCTCTGATTTACCTCCCGGTGATACTCAAGGCAAATAAAGTGGGAAGGTCCAAGCCCACGGCCGAAAAGGGTAATTCCCTTTTGCAAAAAGATACTGGTTGAGACCGGGGAGCAGAGCGCAGGTTTCTGGGGGAGCCGGGGAATCAGCACGGTGGTGACAGGAATCCGATCTGCCTGGGTTGCTAGGCCAAGGGCAGCAGACGGAACCAGTTACTCTTTGGGGGCTGCTGCTCCAGGCTGGAGATGGGCGCACGTGGCCTGCAGAGCTGCCCCCGGGTCCGTGGGCCACCCACGCTGCGGTGGGTGAGGGTAAGGAGCCAGGCCAGGCTGGGCTCACACACACGGTGGCCCCCTGTTTCAGCACGCGCTCTGAACTAGGCATGTCTCCTCGGGCCCTGGTGCCCCTCTGCTCTCCCGGCCGCGGCCAGAGGCGTCCGTGCCCTGCCCTCGTCTGTGCAGAGCACAGCCCAGCTTCTGAAGCACGGTGTTGGGGAGCTCGCCATGGGCTCGGGGGTCATGTCCTCCCCATCCCCTCAAGTAGCTGTCGCCTGGTGTGTAACCTTGGCTTCTGGCCCAGTGTGGGCACATAGTAGGCTTTCAGTAAGTCCAAGTGGACTGAACAAGTGAATGAATGAATGAATGAGTGCATCATGACCTCCTTATTCTCCAGCTTCCAGTAAAACCGACCTGTGTCACTCAAGATTTGGGTCACGCAAACCTGTGCCTGAGCTGGACAGCAGCTGGCCACCACGCTCGGCCAGAGCACTCGGTGTGCGCCAGAAGCTAAGGCTTCAAAGGAAAGCCCTTCGCTGCTGGTGCTGCCCCCCTCCGAGCCCCCACGTTTGAACAGGAGTGACTCCCCAGGATTGTGGAGCACTGAGTGGCCCTTTGCAATATGCTCGCAGAATGCCTGGCACAGGGTCCGTCCATGCAGGTGTCACCAGCTGTGCTGTCCCATGTCCCCAAGGGCAGAGGGACAGTGGGCTCTGGTGGTGCTTTGGGCGATAAAGAGAGGCCAGTCTTGGGCTGCTGTTAGCTGGGGTTCACGTCTCTTGCTCACCTCTGCGGTGCCAGCGGGCCTTCAGCGGAGGAGGAGACGGGGTTGAACGCCCCTATTTCACAGATGAGGACATCAAGTCTCATAGCGGAAGAGCCTTGTCCTAGAGTCCAATGATCCCTTAGCACAGAATAATTTGTTCACTCAGCCAGTGCTTACTGTGCTCCCACTGTATCCCGGGCGACTGTGGGGGAGCTGGGACGGCGAGGCAAACATTCCTCTCTTGCTCTCTGAAGCATCCGGCCATCCACCTGCAGCACCCCCCCCACCCCCGACCCGAGGCCCTGGCTGGTGTCCACAGCAGTAGGACAGAACTGCCAGGAAAGTCCGGAGGCCTTAGGAGGGGACTCTGTGTTGGACTGAATAATGGCCCCCCAGTGATGGCCACTTCCTAAAACCCAGAACTTGAGAACATGTGGCCTTACATGGCAGAGACCCTCAGATGTGATTAAGGACCTGGAGAAGGGGAATGAAGGGGAGTTAACGAAAGACGGAGGCAGCTGAATCCAGAGCTGACAGTGAAGAAGTGTCTCTGTGCGTGGTAAGGATCATCTGTAACAATATTCTGATTACAGAGGATTACTGGCAAGTGGGAGAAAACTTATCAAGAGATGAGGGGAGTCCCACATGCATCACTTAAAGAAAGTGGGGTGTATATTGCTCCCTAAGGAGGGAAGGAGATCCACCCATCCACCACCAGTCTCCAGAATTAACACTGTGAAGGTCTCTTTAAGAGTCTGGTTTATTTTTTATTTTTACTTAACTGGAGTTCTGGGGCCAGTAGGCACAGTGTAGTTTTTAATTAGTGCCCATGGCCTTGGCCGATGCCTGTGAGACTGAACTCACAAATGCAGGGCCATTGTCTGACCCGATGGCGAGAGGCGACTCAAACCTAGGAATTATTTTTCTAGCTTTTTTGGCTATTATTCCTGCCATCTTATGTTTGGCAGAAAAAAGTCTTTACCCAGCCTGAAAAGGTATCCACAAAAACTAACATATACTTGTGTCTATATTTTCCCTGTTGTTAAACATCTTTTTTTACTAGTCCCATTAATCAGTCAGATTCTTCCCTTCAAATCCTTTAATTTTCTGAAGTTTTTTTCTTATATTTGGGGCTGACTGACTGGCAAAGGCAAGATTGTCTAAACGAGTTATCGGCAACTTTTCTGAAGTTTACCTCAAGTTGTCTAGCTTAGGTAAACAAACATTTAAAGACAATAAAATTTAGAACTTAATATCCATAAAGGTGTGTTATTAAAACATATTTTTTCTCTTTAAAATAATCTTCATTTCTAGAGTTAGCCAAATCAGGACTAATTTATTTGAAAAACAAGTCTAGTTTTAACAAACTTGGCCCAATTATTTACATAAGTTTAGTAGGAACAATGAGTGATCATACAGATCTTTAAGAATCTGCTTTGCTGGAACTTTTATAAGGAATCTTTAGGTTGAACTTTTAGTAGCCTCTCCAGGCCAGAAGCCACACCACGTACTTGCCATCAGACATGCCTGATATACCTATCAATTTGGGTGAATTCCGCTTTCTGAGGTCCCCAAAGTATCCTCAGGTTCCTGCACCTGCCAGGAAGTGACATTCTTTACTCACCTGGGGAGGCTGCTGGGACCTCTATCAGCAAGGTATCAGGCCAACAGTTCCAAGGGGCTTTATGGCTCCAGGTTTTATAAAGTCAACCTTAGTTCCTTTAAGCTGTCTGGTCATATCTGAGTCTTTTTTAAATATGACTTTTCAGTCAAAGTCTTGGTAAGATAACCAGTATTTCCAATAGCGTCCTGTTACAAGGAGAACAGATTCTTATTGAACTTATGCAAATGACTGATTGCCACAGAAGAAAGAATACTTACTGAGATCTTTTGAGTTTCAGAGGGTTCAGATAGAGAGAAAAGTTGAATGCCTTGATTTGTTTGCAAATGAATTCTTTTACGTAAATTTCTGTAAGTCATAGACATCTTAAGAAAAAGGTTTTTCTAGTCTGGAAGAGTAAACATTAGAGAACCAGCAATGTTTAAAATGAGACAAAACATTAAGAGACACAATATTATAATCTTTTAGTTTGTTTAGTCCCATGTTATTAATTCTGGTTTAATTTGAAGTCCTAAAGTCGCCAGAGCAACTCCATCTTGGGTAAATAGGTCCTTACAGCCTTGACTTTAGGACTTCTAGAATTGCACGATAAAAAACGTCTGTGCTCCACGTCACTAAGTTTGTGAAAAGTTGTTATAGCGGCAAGAGGAAACGCATACAGACTGTCTCTGGAAAGATGATGTCCGAAACATAGCATCACAGGGTGGGTTTCCCACCAGGGTTTTGGGGGGCTGGAGGAGCCAGGAGTCATTGGGGGGATGTGGACTGCCACCAGCAGGGCTGAGTTGTCCCCTCTGGGACCACAAAGGGGTGGCCATGCCCTGCCTTCTAGGCACCCCATCGGCTGCTAACAGGGGCAGAGCTCTGCCCCCAGCAGTCTTCCAACTCCCTGTGCCCCTCTGGTGACAATGGCATGGTGGCTTTCCATTAGAGGAGCAGAGGAACCACAGAGAACGAGGAGCTGCTCCCAGTCCCTTGCAAAGGCATGAGGGCACAGGGGGCTGGTGGTAAGGCCTGTGCTCCCTGGCAGTTGGCTTGCTGGGAAGGGGCTGGACCGTTTTGGAATTAACTGGCCCTGTTGGGGGGAGAGGTGGGCTAGGGGGGAGATGCCACCGTCACGGGGACTGCCCACGTCCCTTGAGTCTGCTCTGTCCACCGGCTGCACCTTTCCACTTGACATCCATCACGAGCCTCCTGCTCACTCTCTGCCAACGTTGTTCCTTCTCGGCCACATCACTGATCTTCTAATGGGATTGGTTATGTTTTAAGTTTATTGTCCCTTTGCTTCCTGTTTCAGTGGGAAAATGGATTTGGGAGTCAAGGGTCCTGCCTTGGACTCCTGGGTTGTCTTTTTCCAGCTTCATGGCTTTGAGCAAACCTCTGAATGTTGCCCTTGGTGGCCAGACACCCTCCTTGTGATTACTGGGGAGATTCTGCCTCCCCAGCTTGTTCTGAGCTAGGTCATGTTCACCCTGCTGTTCCCCTGGCTCCTGAGAAGCACTTTCTAGGTGTCTGTGCAGGGAATGAGGCCCGTGGTGCATAAAGATCTTAGCTCAGGGCCAGGCACACACATCTTCCCCAGGCGGCTGACGGCACTCCCCCTTCCCACTCTCTGCTCGGTCTTCCTCTCTCCTCCTAGCCCTCTCCTTCAAGCTGCTTCTTCACTGTCTAAATTTGGACCCTTTGTGGTGGACTTTTGAAATCACCTGCCCCCTAATTATCTTCAAAAAGCGTCCTTGGAAGTGGCGCCTTTGATGTCCAGGAACATGACATTGGCGCCTTTCTTTCATATTCTGCAACCCATGAGCCTCGCTTCTCTTCCCTGCCGTCCAGGAAGCTTGGAGAAGCAGAGGCGCCCAGGTCTGGGTGTGCTCCTGGAGGCATCTGGACTCAGAACCTAGTGTTGATGAATGAATGATGAAGGAATGAATGCATGTGTAATAAATCAGAAGAATTGGAGAATGAAGAATGAGCTCTGGTCTTTTCTGTAGCTCAAATGATCTTGGAGAAGGCATGCTCAATGGTCGGCAGTTTCTAACATGTGCTCCATGGATAAGCAATGCTGCCAAACATTCACAGGTGTTATCCAAAAAATACAAAAAGCTAGGGGCTTCCCATGCCAGAATAGTTTGGAAAATGCTGGTGTTCCACAAAATTAAACAGGTTTCTTCCTGGCAGGACTTCTCAGAGCCTTTACTATGCTAATATGCTTTGTAAATCCACCCCCCACCACCACCCGTCCCAGCCAGCCCCTGCCCAGAATAGTGTAGATTATGCAGTTTTCTGCAACGTGTGGACCGTGGAGTCTGCGTTTTAAGGAGGAGGTGAGGCAGAGAAGGCTGGTGGGATAGCTTTTCCTGGGGGAGGCTGTTCCAAGGAGAAGGTAAGCCTTCTGGTCAGACAGAAGGAGCTACAACTGAAAGAGAGAGCAGAGGGCCCGCCAGCCAGGCAGCGGCTGCTCGCTCAGCCGCAGGCCCAGAGCAGATCCAGGAGAGCAGGTGACATCCTGGTGGGCAGACTTGGTGTTTCGCAGGAGTGAGGGCGGCTATCGCTGTTGTCGGTCGACAATTGTCTGCCTCAGTTCAGAGCCGGCAAAGGATTCTGCTGGGCCTTATGTTTTCTTATCTTTTGCACCTGCTGGGTCCCTGCCATGGGCTGTGGCTCCCTCCAGAAAGTGCTCGGCAAGAGCTAATACATAAGGTCACTTGAAAACGAAGCTATTATTCCCTTCTTAAAGGTTAATGTGTTTTTTCCAAGGAGTGTGTGAGTGGAAATTTCAAGTATTCCACATTCTTCATTTAGCTGGGTAATGTCCTGAGCTACTCCAGAAAACCAAGCCCTTGAACAGCAAAAGAGGGGCCCAGCAGGAGGAAGGAGGCCAGTGGGGGCGGCTGGCTGCCCTGGGGAGTGGGGGCGGCTCACCGCCCACAGAGGGAGGTGAGACCGACCCACCTGTGGGCTCCGTGGTGGGAAAGGACAAAAGGCTGCAGGACATACCTTAGGGAGGGGGAGCCAAGCCATTCAGTAATGGGGACGGGGGTGTCACGGGTCCCAGGTAGTAAATATTTGTGGCTTAGGGGGGCAGAAGGTCTCTGTTGCCCACTACTCAGCACCGTTGTCTCAAAAAGCAGCTGTGGACAATATGTAAATGAGCAGGGGCAACTGTGTGCCAATGAAATTTATTTACAAAAGTAAATGCAGGCCTTGGCCATTGGACCAGAGTTTGCTAACCCTTTATAATTCAAAACAAAAAAGAATGTCCCAGGTTGGAGGTGGGGGATCTTGTAGGGCTAATGCCGGAGGATGTGATGGGCTGGACAGGGGAGAAGGTGCCAGAAGGGCTCCCGTCCAGGTCTGAAATAGACCCATCTTAGGGCTGCTGGCCTGGCTTGGCTCTCCAGCCTCTGAGGGCCACTTCTTCTTCTCCCACCCATGGCGGTGCGGGGGTAGTAGATGGGGTAAACACAGAGGAAGACATCGGATCCCTGACTCAGGAAGGATAGAGTGTCCTGAGCATGGTAGGGTAGACGAGGCAAGAACGCCCGGGTCCCAAGGTAGCCAGGGGTCCCCCAGAGGGAAGAATGGGCTGGAGATGAGGTCAAACCACTAGCCAGCAGGTGCAGTTATTAACCCCAGAAGTCAGCCTGGAGGAGGTAGATTTTGCATACTGCCCTGAATGCTGGAAGAAGAGAGGGGAGCCATCCCTGTAGCTCAAAGGGATGTGTGTACCCAGTGGAGGCTGGGGCTGGAGACTCTGGCTCTCATCCCTCCATCATACCCTCGGTGGAACCACTGGTGAGTCTCCTTCTTCTGCATTAACAGACTATAGCTGGGTGTGTGATCACCCAGAATAAAGACCACACTTCCCAACCTGCCTTGCAGCAACACATGGCCGTGCAAGAGATTCTGGCCCTTGTGACATGAGGGGAAGTGTGCAAGCGACTTCCAAAATTGTGCTCTTAAAGGGAAGGGGCGGGCCCACTCCTTGCCTTTTTATTCCTTCCCATTTGCTGGGATGCAGAAGTAATGGCAGGAACCGGAGCAGCCACTTTGTGTCTTGAGATGGAAGGTGTGTGTGAGACACAGAGTCAGGAGGTAGCAGAGTCCTCAATCTCAGATGGATGTGGAGTGGCTCTGTCAACCCTGGACTGTGACTCTAGACCTTTATGGGAGAGAGAAATGAATTTCTGTGTCAGTTAAGCCACTACTCTCTCTGGTCCTTTTGTTATAACAGCTGAACCGTAAGATCCCTCAAGGCAACTCTAAATAAACCACAATTTAAATAAAAATCACAGGTTTGCGATGCAAATGAAGCTCCCAAGCTCCTTCCACTTGGAGGTTCTGGGGCCCCAGTGCTGCTGCTCTGACCTTCTCCAAGTGTTCACACAGCTTCCTCCTCTGACCACCTGCCCTCCTCCATCATTCCAGCTGCCGACTCTCTTCCTATCCCCGGATCTCAACGTGCATTTCCTGGTGGAGAAGGACTGAAGGGTAAAGGGGGCGCTGCTGAGGCCAGCTAAGGCCAACAGAGACTCCTCGTCCTCAGCAGTTCCTAATCTTCATCTTGGCCTCCCCCACCCTGTGAAGGGGGCCACCCGCGAAGACCCAGGGGCCGTTGGGATTCCAGCCGGGCTGCCAGAATAAAAATTCAAAACCCAGTTCATCTGGCCTCTGCGGGCGGGCCTGCGTTTCCCGGTGATCTAAGCCTCCCCCATCCCAGCCCCGTTCCCATAAAATCACAGGAGTGTTGCCAGTTAGAGGCGCATCGGCTGAGGCCCTTCTGCATGTAATCAGCCATAATAACTTAATAGCCTTAAGTTCGGGAAGCTTCTTTCGAAGCTCAGCATCTTCACCCCCAGTAGCCTGGTTAATCTGGAAAAGCCTCTGACTTGCCCTGACCATACCAATTATCTTCGGCCATCCTGCTCCCTAGGACCCATCTCTAGGAGCCCGCCTCACGGACAGACACCATGCATGCTTCAGGCTCCCCCCGTTCCCACCAGCAGCCCAGCACAGACTCCTGGGAGGAGACCAAGCGCCGAATACAAAAGGTTCAGCTCAAGCCATGCACATCCACACACGGAGAGAACTCAAAGCAAGCACCCATCGGGTGCCGGTGCTGGTTGGAGCAGGAGAAGGGACTGTGATCATGGAGAAAATGTAATAGGCAGGACTTGGTGTTGGATTAAGTGCCCCATGCAGCTGGAAAATGAGGCTGCAGATAGAAAACACATGTGCAAACGTCTTCGTGGGTGACCTCCAAGCTCCCACCGCTCCTGGTTCTCTGTCATAATTCAAGCTCATGGGCCTGAAGATGATGGGCCGAGGCAGAGTTCCAGGATCTACCAGCAGCCCTTCCAAGGCAGTCAGTGCTTCCCTCTGTGGACCCCAGCACGCCGACCTTTCTGCAGCAGGATGCAAGCCCGAGTTTCCATTTGGCCGGGCAGAAACCCACCTCTGAGCTCATCTTCCCCAGAGCTTGGCCGGGGAGAGGGAGGGCGGGAGGGTCCATGATGGAGCAGGGCCACCGTTTCTGAAAGAGCTTGTGCTTGGGGGTCTGGGGGCAGGGGTCTTTTAAGTGCTTTTGGCAGGACCAACCAGCCTTCCACAGTGGGTCTTCCATTGTTTGGACTGCCAGGCTCTCTACTCGTCTATTTCTTCCTTCCTTCCTTCATCTGTCAACTACTTATTTACTATCAGTCAGGCTACAATCTTAAGTGACCACTTAGAAGCAGCTAAAACTTACCATATCCTGAATAAAACTTGTCGTTTCCCTCCAGAATGGTAGGCAGCGCCGAAATGGGCTCCCAGTGATCCCGGTACTCACACCATAGCTCAGCCCCCTCCCCTTGAATGTGGGTGGGACCTTGTGACCTCCTGGTAATGCAACGAAGGAGGCAGAAGCGATGGGAGGCCACTGCTGAGACTAGGTTAGGAGGTAGCCGACGTGAGCCTCTCACCTGCACACCTGCAGGGGGCTCCTGACCTCCTGGTCTCTACTCCGCAGGCCCTGTCCCTTCCTACCAGCTTCCTGCTTCTAACTGTCCAACGGCTCCCATGGCCCTTGGGGAAAAGTCCAAACTCCTTCCACTCCCCTGACGCATTCATTCTGACCCCTAGCCGTCCTTCTGTACCATGCTTCTCTGTGCCCTTCTGCCTCATGTTTGCAAGCTCTTGTGCCTGAAGTCACGTCCTCTGGGTCTCACTGTGTTCCCTTTTGGGTTTCTCTCTCACACATCCCTCTGTTTTATTGCTGTAATAGCACTTAGACTGTATGAGATTATCTTAGTCACTTATTTATGTTGCCTGTCTACCTATCTATTATCTATATATCCATCCATCTGTATTATTTAACATCTACCTATCTATCCATCCACCTATCATCCATCCATCCATCCATCCATCCATCCACTCACCTATCCTCCATCCATTCATCCATCTATCCATCTGTATTATCTATCTATCTATCTATCTATCATCTATCCATCCCTCCATTGATCTATATCATCTATGTATAATTTCATCTATCTCCCCCACCAGAATATCGGACTTTTAAAGTCACCACCCTTGTTTGTCATGTAGATTACTTTCCTGTGGTTGCAGTAACAAATTGCCACAAATGAGGTGGTTTAAAATAACAGGAATCTATCCTCTCACAGTTCTGGGGGACAGAGGTGCCAGAGTCAAAGGCTGGCACTTCCACATTGCCTCCAGAGGCAAGAGGGAAGGCTCCTTCCACCCTGTCCCAGCTCTGGTGGTCCCAGACATTCCTTGACTTGTGGCTACTTCATCCCACCCTGTGCCTTGGGCTTGGCACAGACTTCTCTGTGTCTCTCCTCTTCTGTCTCTTTTAAGGACACTTGTCATTGGGTTTAGGGCCCCCCAAGTAATCCAGAGTGATCTCATCTCAAGATCCTTAACTTAATTATGTCTATAAAGACCCTTTCTCCGAGTGAGGTCACAGTCATGGTTTGGGGACACATGTCTTTTAGGGGGACCACCGTTCAACCCAGGACATCTTATTCAATTGATATAGTTGACCCATGAGCCTCCAGTAATTCCAGGCATATCTGGGAACATTCGGTAAATATTTACTGGATGGCTGGATGAATGAATGAAATCACCCATTAGTTTGGGGGTTCTCAAACATGAGCTCACATCAGAATCACCTGGAGGGCTTCTTAAAGCACAGACGGTTGGGTCCCACCCAGAGTTTCTGACCCAGCAGGCCTAGGTAAGGCCTGAGAATTTGCACTGCTCATTTGGTTTTCGGTGATGCCGCCGTTGCAGGGGACCATGCTTTGGGCACCCTCGTTTAGGTCATCTGTTCTTCCATTCAACCATTAGCAGGACCTGAGTTGTAATGAAGATTTCATTTTCCCCTCAAAGAGCTTCTAGGCCTCCAGCATCCCCCAGCTGTCCCTGGCTCTTCCTTGTCAAGGAGAAAAAATGATCCGATTACTTAATTCTTCCCCAAAGAGCCTGGTACCTTATGTCCTCCCTGGGATAATTGCACTGAAAACTGCTCTCTGGAGAAGGCAGGGCAGAACCGAAGGTGGGAGCCTTCCCCAGCAGATGGAGCATTGCTGGGTATGGAAGGTTGGAGTCTTCTTGAATTTTCTCAAGTCACTCCCCCTGGGGCCATACCTAGGGGTTGTTACAGAGTTCAAGTGTGGTCCAAGATTCTGCCCAAAAGTAGGATTTCTGGCTTCTGGGCACATGTTCCCCAGAGGGAAAGAATATGTGAAAGGAACATCTTGAAAATAATACTATGAAGATGGATTTTTGCATCTTTGTGTGGTGGGATCTCCCGCTGGACACAGAAGGCTTGCCTGGGCCATTTCCCCGCGGATTCCAGTCTTCCACCCAGCAGGACCTGGGCTATCTTCTTTCCTCCGCCCACCCCCCGCTTTCTTTTTTTTAAAGCATTTTATTGAGGTATAATTCATACATCATACAATTCCTTCATTTTAAGTGTGCAACCCATTATCAGAGCATTTTCATCATCTCAAAAAAAACCCTTAACCTTGAGCTTTCACACCCTTAGCCCCTGACTCCCACCTCCAGCCCCAAATAACCACTAATCTCCTTTTTGTTTTCTCTGTTCTTGACTCTCACGTGCATGGAATCGTACATTATTTGTCTCTTGTGTCTGACGTCTTTCAGGTACCATAACGTTTTCGAGGTCCCTCTCTGGCAGGGAGTGAATCGGTTGTTCATTCCTTTTCATGGTCGAATAATTAATATGCCATAGTCTGGACGAATCGCTCTGTTTATCCATTATTCAGTTGATGGAAATCTGGGCGCTTCTGGCTGTTGTGCATAATGCTCCTATAGACATTTGCATACAAGGTGCATACGTTTTGTCTCTTGGATACCTCGGGCTGGAATTGCCGGGTCATACGGCAATCTTGGGTTTAATCCTTTAGGAAATGGCTATACTGTTTTCCAAAGCGACTGAACCATTGTAAGTCACCCCAGCACTGCGTGAGGGTTCCCTTTAGCCACATCCTTGCCGACACTGATTTTCAGACTTTCGGAGTCTAGCCACCTTCGTGGGCATAATGCGGTATCTCATTGTCATTCGATTTGCATTTTCCTGATGACTGACGACGCTGAGCCTCTTTTTATGTGCTTATTGGCCATTTGTAGATCTTCCCCGGAAAAAATGTCCTTTCTGATCCTTTACTCATTTTAAATGTTGGGTTCTCTGTCTTTTTATCATTGAGCTATCAGCATTCTTTATATATTCTGGATACTAGTCCCGTATTCAATGTATGATTCACAGATATCTTCTCCCATTCTGTGTGTAGTCTTAACACTTTTTTGATGATGTCTTTTCAGGCACAAAATTTTTTAGTTTTGAGAAGTCACTAGTTTTACTTTTGTCGATCATACTTTCAGTGTCTTATCTAAGAATCCTTTGCCAAATCAAGTTCTTGAAGATTTGTCCCTATGTTTTCTTCCAAGAGTTTTATAGTTTTGCTCTTGCATTTAGATCTTTAGTCCATTCTGAATTAATTTTTGTAAATAGCGTGAGGTAGGGATCCAACTCATTCTCTTGCATGTGGATATCTGGTTGATTCGGGGTCAATTGTTGAAAAGACTATTCTTTTCCCATTAGATAACTTTGGCACCCTTGTCAGAAGGAGGGGTGTGTGTGTATCTTTTTTCATTCTTATATTTTAAAACAGAGGGGTGAGTAGTCAGTGACTTTTTATCTAACCATAATTGTTTTACAAATTTACATAGGTAAAACCACTCTGTTTTGCTGTTGTTCTTGAAGACTGACCTATAAGTCAAGTTTAAAGACCTATGGTTTTCTGGTCATTAGTACTTGGATGGGACTCTTGAGAGGTCCCTAAAATGCCAAAGAGCAGCTTTTGAGACTTCCAAGGGGGAGGTGGCTAAAGACCTACTAAAAAAGTCACCGAGCAGACAGGGGTAGGTTCCTCCTCTCTCTCTTTCTCTTTTATAGCTGCATAATATTTTATTGGATTGCTTCCAATTTTATGTTATTGGAAAATAATTCAGGAAATAACTGTGTACATGCACCTGTTTTCAGACGTGCAAGTCCTTCTGTAGAACAAACTTTCAAGATTGAAATTGCTAATGCCATAACTATGTTACAGATTTGTTGTTGAGTTGTCCCATCCCATCCCATAAGGGCATAAAGGGTTATGCCAAGTTATGGGCCCACCAGCAATGTTTAAAAGTGCCTGTTTTTCCAAAGTTTAACCAACATAGTGAATTATTCACCTTTTGGCTTTTTGTCCATCTGCCAGGGAAAAATAATCAGTTCAATGTAGTTCTAATCTGTATTCCTTGTGATATGAATGAGATTATACCTCTTTTTCATATATTTAAGACCAATTTATGTTTCCTTTTTGATGAATTAGCCATTCATATCCTTTATCTATTTATTATTATTTTTTTATTTGTTGAAAGGTGCTTTATATTTTAGGGATGTTAGGTCCTTGTCTGCAACGTAAATTTCAGATATCTTTACCAATTTGTCACTTGCCTTTTGACATTGCTTACGGCCTTTTTGGGTTTGATTCTCTGGTTGGTTTTGTCGTATCACACAGCGACTTTGATTACTTAGTTGAACTTCATCCTTCTTTTACGACTTCTAGATGGAGAGGTCATCATCGGAAGGGTCTTTCTTTGCTTGCTTCTTGGAGGATCTCTTTTAAGGTCAAGTTTATTGAAGTATAATTTACTTAAAGTTCACCCTTTCTGTGCACCGTTCCATGAATTCTGACAAACACGTACAACCAAGTAACCACGGCCGCAGACAAGACCTAGAACAGCTCTGTAGCCCCTGCAAGGTTGCCTTCTGCCTCTTTGTATAGTCAAGCTCTCTCCCTAACCCCCAGCCCTGGACACCACCACTCTGTTTCCTGCCCATACAGTTCTGCCTTTTCCAGTGCATCACGGAGTCATGCCATCCCTTTTGCGTCTGGCTCCTCTCACTTAGCAGAACACCTCTGACGTTCATCCGTGCTGTGGCTGTGCCTGGAGTTTGTTCCTCTTTCTGGATGAGTAATGTTCCATCATAGAGATAGACCACAGCTTTGGAGGGGACATTTGGATTGTTTCCAGATTTAGCAATTACAAATGAAGCTGCTATCAACATTCATTTGGTTTTGTTTTGGTTTTGTTTTGTGAGCATGGGTTTTCATTTCTCTTGGGTAAGTGCCTGTGGGTGGGATTGTTGGGTCATACGGTTCATATGTGTTTAACTTCACAAGAAACTGTCACACTCTTTTCCAAAGTGGCTGTACCATTTTGCACTCCCGCCCACGAAAGTGAGAGTTCTGCCTATTCTGTATCCTTGTGATCATGTGGTATTGTTAGATTTTAAAATGTTTTCTATGTAGCTGTATCTCGGTATGACTTCATTTAGATTTCTCAAATAATTAATGATGTTAAGCATCTTTTCATGTGTTCATTGGCTGCCCATATAGCCTTCATGAAATGCCAGTTCAAATCTTTTGCTCATTTTCTTGAGTTGTTTGGTTTTTGGTTATTGTGTTGTGAGAGCCCTTCACCCTTCATATATTCTGGATACGAGTTATCAGATACGTGCCTGGCGAGCATTTTCTCCCAGCTGTGGTTTCTTGTGTGGATTGGCACGTAACAAATTAACCCCAAACTTAGTGATTCAAATGATAAACATTTTTTACTGCACATGGGTCATTTCTGTGGGTCATGAATTTGAAAGCAGCTCAGCTGGGTGGTTCTGGCATGGGCTCTCTCGCAAGGTTTCAGTTACGATGTCAACCACAGTGACGTTGTCCGAAGGCTCGACTGGGGCTGGAGATCTGCCTTCAAGAGGGTGCACTCACATGGCGCTGGTGGTCCCAGGGGCTTCTCCAGAGCACTCACCTGAGTGTCCTCAAAACACAGCTGCTGGTGTCCCCTGAAGAACAACCCAAGAGAAGGCAAGACGGAAGGCAGAACGTCTTCTATGATAGCCTCAGAAGTGCTATGTGGCCGTTTCCATGAAATCCTGTGGCGGTCTACACAGGTCCGCCCTACTCGGTAGAGGAGTAGATTGTATCAGGATACGAACGGATGGCAAGAGGCAGGAGTGTATTTCCATTCTCTTAGCCACCTGGGGGATCTGATCCTCCCTTCTGAGTTGCAGTTTCCTTATCTGAAAATGGGGATGACAGTCCTACTTTGAAAACACTTTGGAAAGCACTTGATGGACCTGCCAACCTTCCTCCCACCTCAGTCCATTCTCCTTGAAGGTTGTCATTCAGCTCCTGGAAGCTACACAGCAGCTTCCCCCAGACCCTTGGACATTCATTCTCTTGTGTATTTATTTACCTAAGAGGTATTACCAGCCCAAAGCTGTTCCAGAGGCTAGATGTTCGTGATCCAGCGCTGGACAAAATAAAGGTCCCATCCTCGTGGAGCTTCTTATGTGTGTGTGTGGGGGGGGGACCAAAGCCAACAGAGAATGAAAACTGATTGGAATAGCATCTATGACTCATTGGGTACTGACTCTGTGATGGGTCTGTGTTTCATGTATTCCTACAGCAATCCTAGAACAAAAGAACGATCACCTCCACTTTACAGATTTTATGAAGGTTCAGAAAGAGAAAGTGACGGAAGGGTCAGAAAGAGAAAGTGACTTGCTCAAGACTGTACATTTAGTCAAGAGGATTCAAACCCAGTGCTGCCTGGTTTGGGGGACCTGGGGAAGACAGTCGACTCCTAAAACACCTGAAGCACCTGTGAGAGTGTTTGGGAGGGGCTGGGGTGGGTGCTGGACCAAAGGGAAGAGGGCGGGCTCACGAGTTGCAGTAGCATCCAAAAGAAGCCCCTTGGCAGAGCCCTCCCCCCGCCCCACTGTGTCTCAGAGGAGCCACTGACCCCCAGCACCTGATCCGCGATGAGCCAAGTTTCATGAGCGATTCCATTCCCTGCAAGATACGACTGCCCATGAGATGCTTAATTAGATTCTTTCTAAACCTTGGGTTTCTTTGAAATGAAACAGCCAGAGGGCTGTGGGGGTGGGGGGTTGTGCATGCGTTCGCTTTCCTCTTCCCAGAAACAGGACCAATCTCCAAGGCTGGAATAAAAACACTTGCCCTCCAAAGGCATCTGGGCTGGCTCCAGCGCGCGATCCCCCGGCCCCTCCTCGGCCCTCGGCAGCCCCCCTGCTCTGCCGGGCCATCTGGCCAATGTGGGCGGGAAACCATCCCGGGGGCCAGGGTGGGCCGTTTCCCGCTCGGGGGATGCCAGGTGTTTGAGTCTGAGCCCAGATGGCCCCTGACTACCGGGAAGGCTTGCCTCAGGCCTGAGCTCGCTCTGGGGTCCAGCAGGCCTCTTGGCCTCCCCGACTAACCTCTCTCGGAGGGACGGCCCCAGGCAGGCTCTCTCTGAGCCTCAGTGCCACCTATTGTGACCCCGGAGTATGAGTGTCTCGAGATGCAGGACCGCACCCACGTTCCTCGTGTACCGGGATGGCGTGCAGCCGTGGGCTTCATGTGGACCCCCCAACCCCCAGTTTGGGTTCCTAGAGCACGAGTCATGGTGAGAATTATGATTATTCAGGCACCTGTATCACCTGGGGAAAGCGTTGCCAGGATGAAGGCAGGACACCCAGTTAAATCTCCATTTCAGATAAACAACAGAGAATCTCTTCACATAAGTATAGCCCATGAACTACTGCGGACATACTTATACTAAAGATTATCCAGTGTTCATCTGAAGTTCATATTTAACTGAGTGTCCTGCCTATCCTTTGCTGAATCCCTACCTAGGGAAGGTATTGGCCGCTTACAGACCCGGAGTCAGACTCAGCGTTTGGGGCTAGCCTGGGTATCTGCGCTTGGCTCCTATTTCCCGGACCTGCCCCAGCCAAGAGTGCATGTCAGAGCAGGCCTTCCCCTCACCTCCTCCGTTAACACGGTGTGCCCCCTGCCCCCCAACACCGCAGGGCAGGCCTGGGACACTTGGGGTGGGCAGCACGGACAGGCAGCTCCATGTCCTGGCGTAAAGCTCTGGACTGTGGTCGGGTGGTCCTGGCTTCAGACCCTGGCTCCTCGCCTTGCTGTGTGACTTCGGGCAAGTCAACCTCTCCCGCCTCCATGTTTTTGTGGAGATGTCAGGTTGTCAGAGGAATGGAGATCACATGTGGAAAGTGCTGAGCCCAGCCCCGAAACATAACGATGATTGATAATGGGAGCGTAGTAATAATAACAATCCTCGCTAATACATACCGAGCGCGCCCCTAGACCTGGCATCATCACAGGTCCTCTGTTTACGTTAGCTCAGAGGATCCTCATCCCAGCCTGGCTTGCTGCAAGGCACGGTGTGTGGGGTTGCACAGTGGACGGTCTGAACATCTGTATGTGGCAGCCTAGGGATCCGCTCTGCGCCAATCCCATTTAACAAATGGAGATCCCAAGGTCCGGAGGGGAGCCCTATGCTGGCTCATGGCTACAGCCCTGGTGAGAACCATACTCTCTGGCCTGGGAAGGACTCTGAGGCCCCCATGGTTCCCCATGGACCAAAAAGCCCAGGACCCTCTGGCTCCTAGAATCAACTGTGCTGCTCCCAAGTCCAGATGTAAGTGAGGAGGGAGGGGACCACAAGGTATGGAATAAATCCAGGAAAATGACAGTGAGAGTCAGAGGTGGGTCCCATGAACCAAACTGTTCGTCTGGCAGCTCTGGCCTGTGACTGGTGGGGGACAAAGAGACACCCGTCCAGGAGGGTTCATCTTCTAAGAGAAAGACAGGCCCGTGTGGCCACACTGGCAGGTCACCACCAGCCCCGGATGTGGGGTTTGTGAAGAGAGTGGGCTGGCCAGCCGCCACCACCTGTGTGCTCTGAGAGGCTTGAGATGTGAGTACCCCATGCTTGCTGCGGCTGGGTGCGATCCAGGAAAATGGCCCACTGGGGCCCAGAAAGCCCTCACCCACTCCGTGGCCCCATGGAGGGGGAGGTTGGGACGCCGACATCAGTCTGTCCTGGCTTAGGGTCCTGGCTTCTACCCAAAGCATTTACTCCTGTGATAAGAGGAGGTTTAAAACCCACGTGCCAGGGCTGTTGTAGCTCTGGGAATGAAAACAGAATCTGGTAGGGAACTTGGTCCACTGCAAAGGGCTGCCTGCGAGAGGGATGGTGTTGACATCATCCCTCCTCTGAGAGCCCCATGTTTTCCCTCTGGCCCTTTCTGGTCCATTCTCCACAATGACCTGGGGATGATTCAAAAACAGACCATGGCCCCCATTACCAGCCTCTTTCATCTCCTCAGAGCCTTTGCATGTGCTGTTTCCTCTGCTTACAAGGCCCTCTCTGCCCTGAGCCCACTGACTATGCCTGTCCCCTCTATTTTCATTGGAAGTGGCACCCCACTCCTCTCCTTCTTGGAACTTGGAGCTGTGGCTCGATGCTCACCTTAGAGCAATTATTCAATTCCCTTCCCCCTGGTCCACGAGCTTTGAGAGGACAGGCGCCATGTTTCCTTTTGTTCATCATGATCTCCAGCACCTCACACCACATGGGGCCCTGAGTAGAAGGAGGCAGAGGGATGAAGACCCAAGAACCAGTGCTGAGCCCTACATTTCCCCTCTGCCCTCCGGGTCCCTTCCGTAACCATCCAAGAGATTTGAAGTCTGAGGGGAACCAAAGGAGGCCATTTGCCGCACAGGTCTTGCTAGTCTGTGGTGAAATGTTCTCTGTGGCTTTTCAGAGGTTGGCTGGCGCCAAAGTAGACACGGTCCTCATCTCCTCCCTCTCCCTTCCCTGGCTGCGACAGAGCCCTCCGCCCGGTGGACGTGCTGGGGCCCGGCTCTGCTTCCCCTTGGCCCCGGCTCGGGATGTTCGGGCCCCACAGCAACCAGCCTGTTCCCGCAAGAACTGCTGGGCTTGTCAGGGCAGGCCGCCTGCGCGTGCTGGTCGCACGGGGACCGGGGGCAGACTCGCTTAGTGGTGGCGAGGAAAGGGCACTCCCCGGGCTGCCACCTGCCCTCCCCACCCTGCCACATTCTGTTCTGAACTCCCTGGGCCCAGAGGACACCAGCAGGTACCGTCACTGGGGGGCAGGAGCAAAAGCCACAGGAAAAAAGTCCCCAGATGCCCCCTCCCCATCTCGCACACTTCCCAGTCCAGCCCCTGCCCCACGCTGGTTCCAACAAGCTTCCAAGAACAAAAGGCTTAAAGGAAAATCCACAGCCCGATTGCGGCTTCAGTATGTTCTTGTCCAATGAACGCGAAGACCTGAGAGGACAGAGGGGGCGTGGAGGGCAGGAGAAGGGGCATGGGATATGGTGAGCCCCAGGCCTGCATTCCGGCCCAAACCCTAAATGTTGCTGCTGCCTCCTTTCATTCTGGGAGTAGCATAATAAAATCGCTGAGCCCACACCAGTTACAATTATCTCTCCCGCCAGTGGGTTTGGGAGCTCTAGTGCTGGAACGAGAGGGCTTGGGAAGGGCTCAGGTGACGGGGGGCGGAGGAGAAAGGAGGGGGGTCGGAGGACGGGTTTGTGAACTTTTAACCGACACCATCAGAGGAGAGTTGCTAAGTCTTGGGCCATGCTTTCTGGAGCCTTCTGTTGGGAGTCACATTGTTTATCCGACTTGTCTGGAGCTCATGGATTGTCCTGTGGGCGATTTCATCTCCTGGATGGTGTTTCTCTGACTTCTGGGCCGACTTCAGCCTTTTGAAGGCCCATTTGACTCTCCAGAGTCCTTCATGACCACAAGCACATGCCACGGAGACCATACCCAAGGATCCCAGTCTGGTCAAGAGTCACATTTGTCCCTTCAAATGGTGAAGTGAATGGGGGATTTATACCTCAGCCTCCTATACATTTGGTTGCTGTGAGTCCATCCCCAAAGATCAATAATATTTGGGGTACTTGTGCAAACTTACTATCTCTGCCTGAAAAGGTAACCTCCTTTGGGGGCTTTTTCCGGATGGCCAAACCCCCATCCCTATGACTTCAGGGACCAAGCCAAGGGCTTGATTTCAAAGTGAAGTCCATATTTATGTGTGTAACCAATAATAACTAGCCTTCCCACTAGCTCTGACCACAGAGGCCGGATCTCACAATGGTATCATGCAGCACAGTTGTTATCATCATCCCTTGCGAGTTTCAGAGAGGGTAAGTGTCTCGCTGGAGGTCACACAGCCGCAGCTCCAAGAATCAGCCCTCAAGCTCAGGGGGCTCTAAGGAGGCCTCAGGTAGCCCTTAGGCTTACCATTGCCATCTCTCCACGACCCTGCCATTCCCCTGGCTGGGCCACCTTCATCTCTCGCCTGCTGTGTCCCACTGGCTTCCCAGCTGGTCTTGATCCTTCTGGCGGCTTGTCTCCCCAGCAGGGTTACAGGACCCCGTCTCCTTGCCTGGTGCTCCCTGCACCTGAGCCACACTGCATTCTCTGGGGTTCCTCCTTGGTGGTGTGAGCTTGCTTATCTTGAAAACGGGATGGGGGTAACAACCACACAAGCCAAACGGATCCGCGAATTCATTCATTCACCAAATGCCAGCTCTACGTGTAGACACTGGGATTCAACAAGGAGCACGTCAGCAAAGCCCCTGTCCTCTCAGAGCAGACAGACGTCTAAGTGCAAGCGGCTGAAACTAGCCAGTAAACAAACACTTCCCCGTAATCCACCAATGCTGGTGCACCCCAGAAAATATGAGGGAGGGGACAGAGAGAGATGCTCCGGTCAGGGAAGCCTCTCTGCCGAGATGACATTTGAGCAGAACGTAAACATAGCTACAAGGAGAGCATTCCAGGGGCTGGAACAGCCAGTGCAAAGGCCCTGGGGTGCACAGGGCATTCAAGGAATGGCAAGGGGCTGGGGCAGCTGGAGGAAGAGTGGGGAAAAGAGGGAGGAGAACTGGAATGACATGGCGCATGACCCACGCACGATACAGTCTTGGGCACAGAGCAGTCGCTTGCCAACTGCTGGCCTTTAGAATCGGGCATTGTCCCCCTCATTCCAGAAGAGCTTTCTGGAGGGACACCCCAGCCAGGGTCTGGTGAGGGTTTGGCATGACTCCCTACCTCTCCGTCTGTCCCTGCCTTCGCCCACGTGATCGTCCCCCACGCTTCTGCACCCGGTCCTACGTGGCAGGGGTAAGGCGGCCATCTGGTGCTTCCTGCCCTCCCTCTCCTCGGCCTGCTCCAGCTGGTGGAAGCCGGACCACACCTGGCATCTGGGTCACACGTGTGGGCCCAGGGCAGCGGGGTCACTGTCGGATGGCTCTGCGGGACCCGGCTTCCTGTCTGGGAGGCCCCGGGCTGCACAATACCCCATTGTTCCGCAGCCGCTCCAAGGAGCTTCCTCAGGACGTGGAGGCCCAGGCCGGAGGTGCCAGCTATTTCGGGTGCCGGGTGAAGGCCTGGGTTTGCTGGCTGTGAGCATTTTTCTCAGGAGAAAGGTCAGCGAGACCAGCCTGGGAGGTAAATCAGTCCTGCTTGGCTCGGTTTCCCACGGCGTCCCCGACTTCCTCTCTGGAGGAGGGAGGGGGCCTGGCGTCCGAGCGGCCAGCCTGGGGCCCAGCGGGTAGCGGCCTTTTCCTCCCTCAGGGGCCACCCTGGGGCCTGGCTCGGGGTCAGGGACCCCTGGGGATGACTCCCTGCCTGGGAAGGCGTGTGCAAACACGTTGGCCTTCAGTCTCAGGGAGGTTGGCGGGGCCCCGGTCAGGCGATCCTGGTGCGCGCTTGTCATCTCCGTGCCACCGCATCAGCGCGGGAATGTGGGTCACGGGACTGACTGTAGCCTTGTCGCTGGCTTGGGACAGCTCAGCCAGACACTGGCTCCAGCCAACAACCCCGGAGCGGGACTCGCACCTCCTTGAGCCCTAGGCTCCCCGCGAAGCGAGCACAGGGGTCACGCCGGCCTTGGAGTTGTCCTGGGTCCCCGCGTCCCCCGAGGCAGAGCGCAGCATCGCCCCTGGGGCCGGATCTGGCTCCTGGAGGTGGCACGAAGCTTCTGCTGTCTAGGTACAAAGCGCAGACACATTAAAGACGCACAGTTCGTTGGTGGCACTAAAATCTCCGGGGAGGGGCAGTTGGGGAAAATCGTCGAAAGATGCTCACAAGATGCCAGATGTGGAGAGCGCAGGGGTCCCCTGCCCCCGGCATGTAGTACGTGCTCAGGAAATGCAGCAGGTGTGCCCGGGGAACCCTGAAGAGCCTGGGCTGAGCCACGCTGCCAGGGGTCGATCCTGCCTCTCTCACTTCCCCACTCTGTGACCTTAGGCAAGTTGCTTGGCTTTTCTGGGCCTCGGCCTTTGGAGCGCTGTCACGTGGTTCTCGTTTAGATTCCGCGAGTCGACCTGCGTAGCGTTGTCAGGGCTGCACAGTGTGAGCCACTGACCCTTGTTATCGACATTGTTATTATCTTAGGCTCAGAGACTTGGGCCAACTGTCCTAAGTGGTGGGCAGCCGTAAGAGATGGTGCGTTTCAAGGTGGGCCCTCCAAGGACTCGTTTCGCTGGGCCTCTGATCTAGTTCTAGCGTCAATCACCAGGCCTGTCCTTGGCACTGGGCGAGGGGGTGCTGGCAGCAATCACCCAGTAGCCCACTCTGATGTGACATAAGGAGAAGCCTTTGCACACTGGGGCACGTCCCTGGTGACCACAGCAGTCCGGGAAACAGTTCTGTCTGAATGTGGGCCTCAGAACAAGGTGTCTGTGGTGCATGACCAGCGACCACATGCAGGAGCTGGGGTCCCTGTCCCCAGCCTTCTGGCCACTGTACCCATCTGCCCCTTCCCCTCTGCTCTCCTTGGCCTGGTTAAGGCAGGGAGGGAGGGGTTTGTACCATTCACGTGACTCCCCAGGCAGAAGCCCCTCACTCTCCTGATCGGGACCCTCCATGCTTGGTAAAGACTCCATGTCTTGGGACAGGAAGGTCTCCCTAGTCTCCGTGTGGTCCAGCCTGCGGCCTTCCTCTCCCACCTTTCCTACCACCCTCCTCCCTGAGTAGGCTCCAGCACGCCAGCCACCTGCCTGTCCTGCCTCGGGGCCTTCGCACATGCTATTCCACTGCCTGGAACCCTCTACCTAGATCTGTGTTCTTCTCAGTCTCCAAGGCACAGCTCACCCGTCGCTTCCCAGACCCGGTCCAGGGGCTGGGCCCAGGAGACCCGCAGAACCTGGTGTGGTGGGCAGGGGGCCCAGTGAGGGTCTTTCGCTGCCCTGGTTATTTACCGCAGCTCTCACCCCCACTTTACAGATGTGGACCATGAGGGTGGGGACTCCTCACAGATGCCATAGCCCAAGAAATCTCCCAGAACCCTCACTCAGGACCCAAGGGAAGCGTGGGCTGGAAGGGAGGCCTCAGAGAGGCAAGAATGGGATCTCAGCCCCAGCTTTCCCATTTCTCTGAAAGAAGCATTTTCCTAAAATCTCCCTGTTGCCTCTCTACCAGTAAGCAGGGCTGTAGAGGGACCCAGAATTCAATGAGGCAGAAAGAACCGGACAAACAGGACAGGTGGCACTCATCAAAGCTGACGCTCAGACAAGGCCTAGGAGGCCCCCGGCTTTGTCAGCTTACAGCACGTCCTTGGAGACTTCCTTCCTCCTGGGCCCCAAGCAGATGGGCCTCTTGGAAGGATGGCCGCCCGCCAGCACCCTCCCCTTGCCCGGGAGCCAGGGAGGGCATGCATGGGCCACAGAGCCGGCCCGTGGGGGCTCTGCTCAGAGGCCTCCTGGTGGAGGTGTCAAGAGGGAAAGTGAGGTCACCCGTGTTTTCTGGCTGTCTCCCGCCAGCATGGGAATGATAAGCTTGAACTGGGCAGTGATTTAAACATCTACGGGCCTCAGTTTCCCCATCTCTAAAGGCCAAGGAAGGGCCCAGGGGCCAGGCTCTGGCCCAGCCGTGTCTCACCTCTGAGCCCTGGGTAGGGTGCTCTCCCAAAGAGGGGAAAAGAGCCAACTTTTCTGAACCTCGGGTCCTCCTTCAGCTCCCCTTGTGAGTGCGGACTGGGCGCCCTCCGGCCCCCCACCCCCTGGTAATGCAGCTGCCCTTTGGCTTTGCAACAGCCCCATAAATCAGGCAGTGTCGGTGACTCTCATCTCACAGATGTGGACACAGAGGCTCAGCCAGCATCGGGGATACCCTCGAGCTACCCTCGAGCTGTCCCGGGCAGAAAAGGCAGGGCGGGGGTTTGCACCCATGGTGAACCTCTTACTCTCTTGCTTGGACTATCCAGGGGGCTGGAAAGGACAGCTCCCACCTCTGTCTCACCTTGCTTTCCTCCATACCCCCGTCATGCATGCGTCTGTGCTCCCAAGGGTACCCCTCTCCTCCCTTCCCCCTTCCCCTCCCTTCCCCCCTCCCCTGTAGTAATTAGACAACCTAGACAACTAACACTTTTTGGGGACCAGCCCCAAGGCTCCCTGAAGGGCAGAGGACGCGGGCAGAAGTCGTGCCCCGCGCGGTTCCCATGCCTGTGGCCTGGACAATGGACAAGGGGCAGTGCCTGCGGACGGGCATGGAGGTGTGCTGCCATGGAGGTGTGCTGCCACGGAGCTGCACCTCTGCAGGAGGCCCCAGGGCCCGGGGCTTGTTTGCTCTGGCAGCTGGTGAATAGTCCTGCAGAGACAACACGTTCTCCACTTCCTTGGGGAGGGCATCTTGTCTTTTTTAAGTCATTCCCCTGTGTCAATGATGCCTATCCTTTCCCTGGGGCCGTCGGCCAAGGTCAATGTTTGTGTTGTTCTAAAAACTTACATTGTATCACTGTGGGAACCTGTACGGATGGAGACCTTCCCCCCAGCGCCACCACCCACCCCCGGCTTTTAAGGGGGGCATTGGGTGGGAGGTGGAGGGAAAGGCTTTTTTCCACTTTTCTTCTAATGCTTTAACATGAGACGCCGCTGGCTTCCCGAAGCTCCAAACAGATGAAGTTGTATTAATTACATTCAGGGTTTCCTTTCTCCTTCCGACCCTCCGAGGATAAGACAGTCGCTGGTCATTTCCTAGAAAAAAAAAAAAAATACAAATACAAAGGAAAAAGGAAAAGAGACAAAGGGGACGGTAGGTGGGGGCTTCCTGGAGTAGAGACCCCACTGTTCTCAGGAGGAAAGTGAAATATGCAATCAGGAAAGAGAAGGGAAAAAAAAAATCTTGGACTGAAACCTGCTGTGCGTTTGTCTGCGCCGTGGGCCTACAGCAGGCCGAGGGGGTGATGTTCATCGAAGAGGACCAAACCCAACAAGGCCTGGGCCTCAGGACCCATCCTGTTGTGCAGCGGCCCCGCTCTACCCCCCACCAATCATGCGGCCCGCCACTGACATTGGGGTCCCCACATTAGATGCTGTGTCCTTGGGCCCACTTCAGTGTGGAGCGAGCCAGACGCATAGCCCCAGAGCACAGGGACTTTGTCCTTGCACGGAGGTATGATGCCATGGCCGGCCTGGCGCCCCTGGGGCTCAGGAGACGGTCTGCAATGCCACGGCCACTGGTTTCGTTTGGGTTCGTTAGGCAAGAGCAGCAGAGTGGGCCCTGGAGCTCTGCTCCAGACCACCCAGGCCTCTCAGCCACTCCTCCAGGGAGAACTCCGTGATTGGGGCCCCTCTCAGCACTTGCCTTGGCCAGAAGGAAACCTTGCTCCTTGCCTCTCGTCCTTCTGGCATCACTCCCTCCGTGCTGGAATGTCGGGTGTCCAGCAGAGACGGGGACACGAGGCTCTTTGTCCTGGAGCATCCGGTCTCGAGGGCACAAGGCCCTCCCAGGTGCAGGGAGCTACCAGAAAGTAGAGCGTGCCATGGGGGACAGAGAGCAGGGAGGCCCGTCAGGGTCTGGGGGACCCAGAAGGCCTCCCCACAGTTAGAGGAGGGACAGGCAGCATGAGCGGCAGGAGGGGGCTGTGCTCTGGGAGGAGGGCACAAGGAGGCCATGGCCTGCTGGGGAGGGGGGCGAGGGGTAGGAGCTCTGCTCTGCCAGCTGGGCTGACCCGGGAAGTGTCTTGGGGATCCATCCTCGACTCCTGCAAACCCACACACATGCACATACACACAGACACACACATGCACTGGAACATCCGAGCCCACAGGGAAAGGGCACGACCCCTCACAGCCCCAGCCCAGCAGCCTCCGCACAGAGGGTCCCCCCAGGGGCTCCTGGGTCACCCGTGAGGTTGCCCTTCCTTCCGGCCGCCTCTGCCCTCGTGCCCGCCAGGCAGCCACACTCCGCTCACACACTCGCCAGCGTGTGCATGCTCCTGGGTGACTGGCCCCGGCCTCCTTGTGCGCATCCCCCCCGCCCCCCCCCCGGCGTTGTGGGCTGCTCACCTCCCACCTGTCTGACCCCGCAGGCAGCAAGGTGACTCCCTAAGCACTGAGGGAGCATGTTGTGTTGGCCCCAGTAGCCTTTCGGCACCCTCCACCTGGAGGCTCAGTGAGAAGTGGGTGGGCTCGCCTCGTCTGCGAGGGCAAGGGACACCCTCAAAGCCACCAGGCTCATAAACAGCGGGGCGGGGATGGGGGGGCTCGTTTTTTGTTAGAGGGCAGTTTCCGCGACTTGTTGCCATTTCCTAGCTGTGCATCTTTGGGCAAATGACTTAATCTTTCTGAGCTTCCGTTTGCTGACCTTGGAAATAGGGCTAACGGCCATCCCTGCCTTGGGGGGTCACAGAGGGTGTGCGGAGATTAATATATGGGAATTGCCTCCAGCAATGGCCAGTGGCATGAGAAAGGTCCTTATTTGTCTTTGCATCCCCCTCTGGCCCTGGGTCCCTGTTGCTCCGTGTCTATCTGCAGGAGGCCCACAATGGAGCCCACGGGTTAGCTTGTGTGTGTGTTGAAATGGGAGATGCAGACACACCCACCTCCAGGTGAGACTGCATGCCTCAGCTGTCACTGTGCCCTCTGGGTGCTGGGCACTGGCTTTGCACACCTCTCCTCATGGGGACCTCACGACAGCCACCCCCATATCCCAGATTAGGAAATGGAGCATCTCAGAGCAGGCGCACTGTCGCAGAGCGACCCCCTCCCACCCCGGCCGCCCCAGCCCCGTGCCAACCGTGGCATGCTTTCCGGGTAGTCACGGACACAGCATACACGCCTGCTGGGCTCCAAGAAAGCAGCAGACATGACTCCCTCCCTGGGACACCCCCGTCTGCAGGATGCAGGCAGCTCCTACACCCCACAGGCCAAAGACACCACCAGGGCCGGTTCAAGGGTGGTGTCAGCCAGCAGCGCAAGAAATGGTGACCAGGAGCTGTCCGCATGCTCTTCCTCCTTGTAATGCATTTTCTCCGACGGAGAACAGCAAGGCAAGGTGGGCAGAGGGCTCCCGGGGGCGCCAGGGCCCAGCTGTGACCCATTTTCAGAGGGGCTGGCATGAACTGATTTCTGTGACCAGTGGGATGACCGGGGGGCGGGCAGGAGGGACAGAGTGAAACACCCTGCTCAGAGCTGGGGATGCCACATGGCTGGGGCCGCTGGGGCCTCTGGGGCCTGGGGCCAGGGCAGGGAGCCTAGGGGATGCTGGTCTTAGAGGCACCTTAGACTATTTTGCAAAACAGCTACACTGTTCTGCATGCCCACCAGCAGCATAACAGGGTTCCAGTTTCCCCGCGTCCTCACCAACACTGGTTAGTACCTGTCTTTTGGATTCTAGCCGTCCTAGAGTGCGCTATGTGTTTTGATGTGAATTTATCCACCACTTTTCACTCAGTGCCTTTCCTGCTCTACCAGATGAATGCAGTGGCCCTCCTTCCCCTGCTCCTCTGGTCCCCTCTCCCTGTGTGAGCTTCATGGAGCCCCCTACCATGTGGGACTCCACAGGGTTGAACGGAATGTTCGAGCATGGAAGACCGTGTCTCCTCTTTCCTTGCTCACCGTCAAAGGACTGGTCTGGACTGAGCACCTGCCATGAACATGGCCCTGTCTTGGGAGGTCGGAGTGAAGGGGAAGGCCGGCGTCCGGCTCCAGGACGGTGCCGCTAGTGCCGGGACAGGCACCTGTTTCCAGGAGTCCTGACCTTGAGGAGGCCCTGAAGGATAAGAAAGGTTTTGTAGAAAGAGAGGGAGGGAGAAGAGGCTCTGTTTTTCCTTCCCTCCTTTGACAACTATTTACTGATCGCTGATTGTGCACTGGGCACTGTGCATATCAGAGGTGGGGCTGTGACTGTTCTTCCTGCCCCGGGGGAAGTGGGACCTGACCAGGGCAAGCTTATTTTCGCCTTTGATGGGATCCCTCCAGCTGTGTGAGCAGTCCCGCAATTACAGCCCAGGTTGTCTTTAGAGTGATTTCATGCAAATCATGCAGACAAGAACAGCTGACACCGGTGACCGAGTGGACACACATAAGCAGCCACAAGCACCTTTGTAACCATTAAACACAATGGCCCGTGCAGTGGGCTTCTAATTGCTCCCACCCGCGTGTGGAACGTCCGCTTTCCGGGCTAGCCAGGTCTGTCCAAGCGGCACTGAGCTCTGTGGCATGTTAAGATCTCGACACTTTCCCGCTGGGTAATAACAGCTTCCTGGACCCCGAGTCAGCAGCTGCATTTAGAGAAGCCCCTCCCTTGGGGTTAGGTTCTTATTTGATGGGGCTTCCAGATTCCTTAAAACAAATGCTCTTACATGCTGATTATTGTGTTCAGGGTCTCAATTCTTCAGTGCAATTTAGGGCCCTCGCGGAGAGCTTTGGGGGACGATCCCCTTCCCTGGGAGACTCCGGGATTTGGGCGAAGCGTATCCTCCACCCGAGGTCACCCTCTGGCTTCCTGCCAAGGGCTAGAGCTTTACAGAAGTCTCGCTATAATAACGGCGCAAACATCTCCAGCCATCTGCTTGCCGTCTTTCGGACTTTCTCTCTTGATTTATGCATCCTGGATGTTCAGCATACCCTGCTCTGTGAGGACTTTTCCACGAAAAGCCAGTCTGCTTGTTTTGTGTTGGGATGCAAGGGGTTCTTTCCTCTTCCTGTTTCCCTGAACTGGCAATGGGTGTGTTTCAGAGATCGGTGCCTTGAGCACGTCAGCCAAGAGAAGAGTTGTGCCTGTGGGGGGGCGGGGTGTGTGTCTGTGAAAATGAAGGCTGCCTTTGGGGCTCAGAAGGCCTCGAGAGGGGAAGAGCACTGGGTTCAGCCCACTAATTATATTTCAAGATCTGTCCTAGCTTCGACATGTTGGCTGTGCTGCTCAAGACGATGCACGGCGTTCCGGAGCCAAGGCACAGTTTCCCCTGCCTTTGGTTGCTGGGGTATTGCCTGAGCAATAAGTTCCCCACGGGCCCTAATTGGGGAGTCCACCAGCGGCTCCAAATTCAGGCCTCCACGAGGGCTGGAGCCATGGCCAGAGTGGCCTCAGGGCTCATCAGCCCGGGGAAGGTGGCCGCCTGGGGCCATCCCTGGGCGGGGAGGCCCGGCAGGCTTAGCCTCCTGCCCCCTCTCTTACTAAATCAGATCGGCCATTCGATCACGTCAATAATAGTTTTGTTCAGTATTTACCATTGATGCTGCTCTCAGAAAAGCTGCACCGGGCCCCTGCCCTGTAGTGGGGAGCGAAACCCCGCCCATCCCCGCCAGTCCCCCAGTCTGGTGGAGGAAACAGGAAAAATCAGAGAACCAGGCTCATCAACATATAATTACAAATGTGCGACGTGCCATGAAGGAGAAGAAAAGAACGTGATGAGGGATAATAGCGGACGCCCACCTCTTTCAGGCACGGTGGCCCGACCGACGATCTCTCCACGCCCCAAAGGGCGAGGAACAACAAGGACGGAAACAGCAATAGTAGTGATCATCAGTAATCTCTTGAGTGCTTAATAGGTAGTGTGGTGAGCGCCGGGTGTGTTTGGATTGCGTGTGTGCTGACTCGTCTGACGGAGGGAGCAGGGGCTGAGCAAATGCGATCGTGAGCTCATCCCCCCGCGTCTCCTGCTGGGGGTGCGCTGAGCCAGGGGGGCGCTGGGGGCAGGACGGCTGCTTCTCGTCCCGAGCCGATGCTTGTCAGACGGGCAAATGAAGCTCAGAGATGCCAATGCTTCCCTGAGGGCAGAGACGCAGGCTTGGGCCCCTCCTGGCCTGTGGGACCCTCCAAAGGTGCCTCAGTTCCAACCCTGTTCACACCATGCTGCTGGCCGGGATGGGGTGAGGACAGGAGAAATCTAGCTCACCTGCAGCCCCACGCACTCCTGACTTGGTGGTGGAGGCGGATCCTCCGCTCGGGCCTGGCCTCGTCCCTCCGGCAGCAGCAGGCGGAGCGGGCCCCTCCCGGCCCTGCTCCACGTGGAAGCTGAGCCGTGCGCAGCCAGAGCCGTGCTCCCTAGCCCTGGTGGGTGACCGTGGATGATGGGCGGCCTCCCGTACCTTCCCCGCGGGTCAAGGACAGCCAAGTCCGTCCGGGCCACCGCCCGCAAGCAGATGCGAATGTGTCAGACCCTGGAGCCCAGGCCCATCGCCTCCCAACCTGGACAGAGATCTTGCCCCCAAGTGGGCGCTCAGGACTCCTGGCCTGGCAGGGAGGGACGGTTGGGCCAGCGGGCACCAGCGTGTGCTTGGCCCCCAAGAATAGATAAACGCCGAGGGCCAGGAGGCAGTGAGGGCGGGCAGCTGCCGCCTGCGTCTGGAAGCCCCGTCTGCCTCTCCCACTGGGGAAGGATGCTGGTTTGGGTGTCCGCTTTTTGGATGCTTTCCCCTCCCCGCCAGCTCCCCGCTCAGAGGATCCAGCAGACTGGAGGAAGCAGGCTAATGGTGTCTTGGTGACAGCCCAGTTTTCTTCCCTTCGGGAAGGGATCTCACGTCTCCTCTCACCGTTAGCTCTCTCTCTCCTGGAGCTCCTCCTCTGCCCTCCCTGAGCCTCCCTTCCCAGCTTCCTTACGCTTGTCCAAAACAGAAAGCAGGCCCAAGGTCATCCCGTGACCTCAGCCGGCCTGGAGATGTGCCATTCAGAGCGTGCTGGCCAGGGAGCGTTTGCCAGGCAGTAAGCACAGAGCTGGGTCCCAGGGGCAATCCAGGTGAAACACAGGTGCTCTGGGGCCCCGCCCAGGGCGGACTCCCACACCCAGCCCTGTCTACGAAGTCCTAGCTGCGGCTGCAGTGTCGGTCCCAGCGGTCAGAACCTCAGTCCTGGGGCTCCTGGGGCACCTGGGGCTCACTACCTCTTTTTCCATTTCACCTCCTGGGACGGTGGGACCAACAGCTCTCACGTGCTTCCCCTCAATGCATAAGGAGGTGCTTTCTGAGAAGGCACCAATGGAAAGGCTCTTGGAGTTCAAATTATGTTGGCTTTCCGTTGTGGTCAGGGTTGGAGTGCAGTTAGCTTTAGGGCGGGGAGTAATTTGGATTAGAATTGGGTTGGGTTTGGTTGAGCTAGAGTTAAAGTTGTGTTGGGTTTAAGACTGGGTTTAGAGATAAGAGTTGGGTTGGGTTGGGTTGGATTGGATTGGATTGGACTGGGCCTAGAATTGGGGTTGAGGTTGAGTTGGATTGGGTTGGGTTTAGGGCTGGGATTAAAGTTGAGATTGCAAGCCGAGTTGGGTTGAATTGTGGTTGGAGTAGGAGTTAGGTTTCCAGTGGGGTTGGGATCAAGGTCAATGTTAGTTCAGGGTTCAGACTGACTTAGGGTTAGTTTGAAGAAGAAAATACCTATTTCCCCCTTTCCCCATCCTCTCTCACTCCTTCCTGGAAATGGAGTAGATTTCCATTCTGGGCATGACTGGGTCACGGAGTGACATTCAGAGCCAAGACCAGAGGGCTTTTTCACCCAGCCAAACACTAATTCAAGTGAGTTTTATTTATTTATTTTTTTTTTTAAAGATTTTATTTATTTATTTGACAGAGAGATCACAAGTAGGGAGAGAGGCAGGCAGAGAGAGGAGGAAGCAGGCTCCCTGCCGAGCAGAGAGCCCGATGCGGGGCTCGATCCCAGGACTCTGAGATCATGACCTGAGCCGAAGGCAGCGGCTTAACCCACTGAGCCACCCAGGCGCCCCTCAAGTGAGTTTTAAGACTATCATTATGGGTGTATCTCCATAACAGTCATCCCATGGTGGGCAGCCTGGACAGCTGTAAGAGGAGGTGACCCAAGGAAGGGGGAGCACGTTCCCCAGGCCTAGTTTTTGGACCCGAGGGCCTGGTTTGTCTTGTCCGAAGGACCAAATCAAGCAGAGTTACACCTCATTGACATAAACGGGAGAAACGGTCAATCTACCCCGAAATCAGGCTCTGTTGGGCAGCCCCAGCCTGAGTCCTTGACCTCCCTCTCCCAGACCCTCTTCTCCCTCAATGCATCACCAAGACTCGTCAGTTCTCCCTGCTCCGAATGCTCTTGAAAGCATCCTTCTACCCCCGCTCCACCACCACCACCTGGCAGAAGCTGCCATCACCTCTCAACCACCCTGAGGCCTCCCGGGAAAAACACTCCTCATTTCTAGTCTTGCCCTTTCCGACCACCACCTTAGCAGGGCTTCTGGAATAAAACACAGGCTCCTTGTGGTCCGGCCTCTACTGACCTTGCCAGCCCCATCTTCCCTCCTCTTAACCAACCCCAGGCCCTGCGTCCCACTCTCTGGACCACGCTGACCTCCCTGCACTCCCCTAGGCCCTCTGCCTCCCACACAGCACGCTTGCTCTCCTCTTCGCCAGCCTCATGGCCTACACCTTGCCTCCCACCCCCAGGGCCCTGTTGGGAGGGTTCCAGTGGCACAGCGTGCCCTGTTCATGATGATTGCACCTGGATTTTAGGCAGAGCAGCCTACAGATAGAGCTGGGCTCTGTCAGGAGCTTCCTGGAGGTGCTGGCTGATTGGGGAGCAGCTCCAGGCACTGGTATAGAGACCCGAGCAAACGCCTGGCCCCCCAAAGAGGCCCACGTCTTAACCCCTGGAAGCTGTAGAAAGGCGTTTGCAGATGTGATTAAATTATGGGCCTTGATATGGGGAGAGTCCTCTGGATTAAAACACCGGGTCCCATCTAATCACACAGATCCTCAAAATCAGAGAACATTTCCAGACTGGAGTCAAACAGAAACGTGACAGCAGAGGCAGACAGAGAGTCAGGTTTGCAGCTTTGAAGGCAGGGAAAGGGGGCCACAGACCAAGGAATGTGGGAAGCTGCCGGAATCTGCAAGAGGCTGGGATGTGGACTGTGGCCCGGGAGGTCCAGGAGGAAGCCGGCCTGGCTGCCTTTCCCAGCAAGAGCCATGCTGGACTCCTGACCTCCAGGACTGTGAGATTTTAGATGCGTGTTGTTTTCAGCCACTAAGGGGGTGGGAGTTTGTTACAGCAGCAACAGGGAATTCACACTACTGGTTGCAGATTTAACGGAACTGGGTCTGTGCCTGGCTCCCGCGCGGAGGACAGATGCGACCCCGGACAAGTATCTCGCACACGGCAGCATCCTCCTCCGTAAACACGGACTACCTCGTAAGGTGGTTCATTCATTCCTGTCCTATTTCTGGGGTTGCAGACGAGGTGCAGGCCCCTCTGTGTCCCGTATCTCACATGGGGAGGGACTCAATGTGTGGTTATGACCGGCATGACGGGCCCTGCCACAGTGGGGCTTGCTGGGAAGCCTGCTCTCCTTTGGTTTTGCTATGGAGGTGGGAGTGGTAGGTGGGTGTCTGTGTCCTCTGAGCCTCAGGGAGAAAGACAGGAGTGTCCCTAGGCCATGTGGTTGCTCTGTTTGCTTGGGCATGGATACACGCGCGCCAGGAGGCACCTCGCCTCAGGACTGGAGGGCAGGGAGACGGGTCAGGGGACCCTGATCAGCATGTGGGAATCCAAGATCTGCAGGGACCCCACTCACCGGGGTAGGGTCTTTGCCATCTCAAGGGTTTGGCTACTTGTCTCCCTTCCTCCTTCTTTCCCCTCCTTTTCTCTTCCTTCCCATCTCCCTCCCCCTCCTTTCTCACTGTCTTTCCTCTGGGAGTAGGAATTGTGTAGTGAATGTGTGTGAGAATGCGTGTGAGCTTATGTGTGAGTGTGAGAGCGTGTGTGTGTGTGTGTGTGTGTGTGTGTGTGGTTCTATTCGGTAAACCTGGCATCTAAACCTGGCCCACTCCTGGGTGGTCCCAGAGATGACCCCCCCCAAACCTCTTAGCACCCACGAGCAGGAGCAACCCCGATAAACGGGGAGGCTGCTTCGACAAGCTGCCTCACGGAAACAAGCCACCTCCCCGCCGAGGGCCTCTCCTCCTCGTCAGGGTCCTCTTCCTCCCTCCCTCCCTAGTCCTGGGGAGGCCAGATGGGTAGTGCCTGGGGCAGCCACCCAGGGCTTCCCAGAACCCTGCGGGAAGGCTTTGTCACGCCTTCTGGTTTCACAAGGTGGTCTTGGACTGCTGACGAGACCCACCAGGTTGGAGCCCAAGAAAATGAAGACTGGGTCCCCACGAGGGTCTGACCTCAGTGTCGAGTTTCATTCTGTTGGCCCGCGTGCGCCATGATAAACACTTCCTAAAACTCTGGGGGCTCCCGCCGTGGGCTGGAACTACAAGGCCAGCACTTAGAGCTGCCGTGAAAATCACAGCCCTGGACCCCAGCCTCCCCACCCCACTCACTTCTATCACTCCACCTCCTCCAGGAGCCCCCCGTGACCGTCTGAGTACGGGGTCGCCATCAGCGAACTTGAGCCCACCTGCTGAGGGACTCCTGGTCTCCTTCAATCCCACTTGCACGGCCTGTTCTCAGGGATCACCACCCCCATCCCGCTGTGGTCAAGCGAGTTCAGTCTGTTCCTACACGCTTTCTTCCTCGCTCCAAGGCTGACCCTGGCCACGTTGCCTCCTCCGGGAACTTTGCAGACCTTGCCAAGGTGGCGTGAAGGTGCCTGGAATGGGATCTGTTGCAGCGCCCACACCCGCGGCTGGAGGGTGAGCCGGGCAAGGGGGGGAGGATGTCACCATGTCCGCTGCCACAGCCATCAACGGAGCCTCAACACGTGTGCACTTGGCTGATGCTTGTGACATTGGACGGATCAACAAAGAAACGAATGCACTCATGTGACTTCATCGTAGCGCTCTTCCTCTCTTAGTAACATGAAGTCGTGTAAATTCCCTCTGAAAACTCAAGCCCCCTGGAGTGGGTTACACTGTTCCCCCAAAAGATCTATCCACCCAGATCCTTGGAATGTGACCTTATCTGGCCTAAGCATCTTTGCAGATGCGGCTAAGGCGAGGGTCTGGAGATGAGATGCTCCTGGGGGAGGGAGGCCCACATGCATCTAATGTCATGAGTCCCCAGAAGAGATAGAAAGGAGGGGACACACAGACGCAGGAAGGCCGCTCTGGGATGATGGTGGCAGGGAGGACACAATGCACCTTACACAGAGGGTAGCCCAGGATTACTGGCAGCTGGGAGAGAAACCTGGAACAGACCCTTCCCCACGGACCTCAGAGGAGCACGGCCCTGCCAACAACACCTCGACTTTGGACTTCCAACCTCCAGAATACATCTCCATTGGTTAAAGCCTTCCAGCTGATGGTTGTCTGGCAGCCCTTAGAAACCAGTCCTTCTTACGGGATCTCATACCCCACCCCAAAGAACGCCATCAACTCACTACAGCCCCCCACCCTCATCCACCTTGAAATCCAGTCTCTCACTGGGGATGCAGCCTGCCCCCTCTCCCTGGTCCCCTTCTCTTACTACTCTGTTGCTCTCAGCTGCCCTCTCTTTGCTTTCTGTGGCCCGTTAGAGAGCAGGCTGTGTTGCCCTGCAGCTGGAGAAGAAGGACACTGTTGCTTCCAATGGTCCCTTCCTCTGGTTGTGGTGCCTTGGTTTTCCGGTGGTGGTGGGGCACTACCCTTCCCCAGTTTCCAACCCGTGAGGTCTGTGTGGAACCCATGACCCATGACCCAAGGCTGCTCGGTCAGAGGATTGATTCCTCTGGCCACTGTGACTCTAATTAGAGATGGGCACTTAACACAGTGAGTCCAAGAGATGGAGTCATGGGGCTCTGAGGGGAGCTGTAATGAAGGAAGTCTTTCCTTGGGTTGGCCAATCTGAGAAGCTATAAAACAGGACCCACCAAGAGCCACCATACAGGTGGTGCAGGCCTAGAACCTTCTAGGAATGACACCCATGTAGAGGAAACCAGAGCCCAGAATGGAGCAAGATGCTGATGGAAGCTTTAATGTCCCTGGATCTTGCCATGCCTGAAATCCACCCTATCTAGATACTCACTTCTATGAATCAGTGAAGTCCCATGTTTTTCCTTGAGCTACACTGAACTGGGTTTCTTCTCTTGTCAACCAAAGGAGAATTGTTGATAGAAGACATCCTGCACCTCCCCCCCGGAAAGTAACAAAAATTAACAAAAATTAGGGGCACAGGGAGTGTGTGTTCTTCCCACGCAGCCTGTCATCTTAAGGATCCTCTGGCCACAGGCCACTACCCTGCTTTTGAGTCCCTACGGACCCTTCTCCTCCCACTGTTTGCAGGAGTAACCAGACCAAGGAGCACTGGTGTGAGGGTTGTCCCCCTGCCTTCAGTCCTGCCTCCAGATCTCTGCTGGGCTTTCTTCCTGAGAGCCTAAGCCTGCGGTGCCCCACCCCCACCCCACTTAGCCAGGAAGCCCTGTAATTGCCTCGCTGCCTTGCATATAATTTACTTGTTTACCAGCTGCCTCTGCTCTGGGATCTAGGGCCTGGGGAGGATTGTGGGCCTAGACTGGGCACCCAGTAGATGCTTGCTGGATGCAGGGCTCCGTGAATGATCCTAGCTGGGGAGCCCCAGACCAGCACGGAGCACTGGCGCCGTGTCCGGCCGCACTCCAAGTACTTCGCATGGAGCTTAATTAAGGAGGAGGCATTAATAGCATGTCTGGTAGATGAGGGCATGAGGGAGCGGGCCCTGGAGTAACGTGTCCATGGCCACGGACAGCTGGGCTGTGCTGGGCTGGGGGATGATGTCCCTGGTTCCAAAGCCTGGATTCTTAACAGGAAGGAGGTTGGGGGGGAGAGGGAGAACTGTGGGAAGCAAAGAAGGAAAGGGGGAGGCTGTGTGTACGTGTGCGTGTACGTGTGCATGTACGTGTATGTAGTGTGTGAGTGTGTGGAGGTGTGTGGGGGTGGATCCGTTTGTTCTGAGTGTGCACAGGTGGGTGTGAGCGTGTGTGTATGTGTGTGTGTGTGTGTGTGGCCGCGTTCGGGGCTATCTGCTGGCTCGCCCATTATCAAGGTGCATTTTGAATGCCGGTCTCATCAGTGTGGGGCCCAGCTGAGTCACACCGCTTGCCGGGTGAGTCACTCACCGTCTGAGCGCAGACGTGGGGGCCGAGCGGGCACCGAATCCCTGCTGGCCTCCCTCCTCCGCCCCAGCCCCCGCCAGCCGCCCACACCCACGCCTGCGCTCCCTGCTGTGTTGGAAGTGGCACTTCTTGAGGGAGAGAGTGACAGGCTCCAAGACAACGCGGATGTGCTCCCTGGCAGGGGGGCTGGGGACACGCGGGCCAGCCGGGCCCCCTCGGAAGGCCCGTGGGGGTGTCGTGCCCAGAGGGGGCAGTGGGAGAGCCGAGCACACTGGAGCCCAGGGCCAGTGTGTCGGGGGGTGGGGGGCAGACAGCAGACAGACAGACACACAACAAAGGACAGGTAGAGGGTGAGAGGCACGGCCCCATGTTCCTTCCTAGCTGTCGGGACCACCGGAAACATTGTCCATCTGCGTTTATGAACGTGAACCCCTCTGGCCAGGGCCGGACCCTGCCCCTGCAGGAGTGTGACGTGTCAAGCCTGGCCTGCCTACACCCTCGTCTTCCCAGTGGGGAGGAGGAGGCAGGGGCAGAGGGAGAGTGCGGGGTGGAGGCCCGCACCCGGCTCTCTGCCCACCCCCCCTCCCGGAGGTGCGCACCGGACTCAGAGCCGACAGAGGTGAGCCGTCTGCCACCCGTGTCCCAACACCCAGACCGGCAGGGAGAAAGACAATCAGCCGTTTTCCCAGTGAGCTTGACTTCAGGGGACTGGGGGAGCTATTTGTAGCATTTTTAAAACATTTTATAGATCCGTTTGTTACCACTGATGACAGAGAAAGAAATCATGCTATTAGCGGCAAAAGCTTTAAAAGGTTTGGGTGTTGGATAGTTCTGATCAGGACGCTAAGCTGCGAATAAACGTCCGTCCCTGTCCTTGAGGGGCTGTGGGCTAGAGCCACAGCGTGACCGTGGGTCTTCCCGCCCTGCGCCCTTCGCTGGGCCGGGCGCTGCACCTGGCTGAGGCCTCGGCGATTTTCCCCTCTGTGGCCGGGCCCTGGCCTGCTGAATGCCCGGCTCGAGGATGGCCCAAGTTTGGGATTAGATCCAGGTTGCTTGGGTGAACCTGCAAGATGGCGGAGCTCAAAGCCCTGAAGGCTGGTCGTCTCTCTGGATGGTCTCAAACTTTTCCCGCCCACCATCTTGTTCTGGTTCCTCCCCCTTCTGGTGTCTTTGCTTCCTCTGCGCCCCCCCTTCCTTCTCTCTACTTCTTCTCCTCCCTCTCCCACCTCTGTTCTTTTCCTTCCTCTCTCTGCATCGAATCCAGGAACTCTATGGACATGACAAGAGTGGACTCTGCAGGTCCCCTGCCTTGATTGCCCCCAGGTTGGGAATTACATTCCTTCAGAAGACCTGTTGCATCGGCTGAAACTGGTTTTCTAGAAGGTTCTGTGGGATACACACGGATGTTGGCACGGTGGTGCCCACCCAAGGTCACGGGACTGATGTGGTGCCTGGTCCCACTTACTGCACGCGGGTTGGGGGCCAGCTACCTTCCAGGGGTTCACTTTCCTAGCGGCGGGGGAGTCAGACTCAGTCCCAGGCAGCCTAGGTGCGAGGCAGAGGGTGGCATGGCCAGTGCAAAGGCCCAAGAAGGAAGCCCGGAGCCAGGTGGGGAACCCAGGCGGAGCTGGGGGGAAGCGGCATTGGAGTGGGCCAGGACAGGAAAGAGGTGAGGTTCCCTCTGTGGGGGAAGAGAAAGGCGATCGGAGGAGACAAAAAAGTCAGGCGGGCAAAGACATTTAGACCTGAGCGCTCCCTTCCTTGCACAGCTTCCTGGCTGTGTGGCCTTGGGCAAGCTCCTTGCTGTCTCGGATCCTGTTTCCCGACCACTATAAGGGGGACGTGGTGCCTCCCTTGCAAGGGAACACCAGGAGACATTTACTGGGTGCCCGGCACACGGGACATGTCGTAGTGTTCAGTCCTTAAGACGAGCGCTAGGATGGAAACATCCTCCACCACGGCTCCCACGCAAAAGAAGAAGACGCGTGCAGGGGGGCAGTGCCACCGAGCATGGTGGCGGCGCCCGTGTCCTTCTGGGTTCCAGAGCCATGCCCTCCGCCATGTTTTCCACCTGCCAGGTGAGCGGCCGCAGAACCAGGCCACGGGCGTGGACTTTCCCTGGCAGGATGGGAGGACGGACGGCAGCCCCCGAAAGTGCCCGCAGTGCACTGTAGAGACTCCGTCTCGTCGCCGCTGCCCGGTGCGGTGAAGGACCTCAGAGCCACAGAGCAGCAGCTGTTGTTCCCTGGTTCCGAGAACTTCACTCTCATCAGCCTTGTCACTGGGAGCATCGGGTCCGTGGTCTCTGCAAGGCTCCCCCGCGCGTACTTCCTTCTAGCTTACTGTCCTGACAGCATCGTGCGCCGGGGGCTCCCAGAACGTTGTTTTCCTCCAGTGGCTCACACGGCTGATGACCTATTTGGCAACATGCTCTCCGTTCAGACCTGTCCCTCGGAAAGCCTGTCTTCAAGAGACCGCCAGGGCCTTTGGTGCCGAGGCCACCTTCCTTGGGGGACCATCAGCATCTGGAACTTATTTTTAATTTAAGAGAACAACAGGCTCCCTCCTTCCTCTCCCTCCCCCTGCCTCCGGCCACCGCTCCTGGCTGTCCTGTAAACACGGAGCTGTTGCTACCTCTGGGGCTTTGTTGCCATGTCCAGCCTGGAAAATCATCCCCCCAACCCCTGCAGGCTTGGCCAAACTTTCCCCTGCCTTGGGGGCTGCGGCGAGGCCTTGGCTAGACTAGGAAAGCCCCACAGACGCATTGGCCCTTCCCATCTCCCCCTTCTTCATGCTTCTGGCTTCTGGGCAAACAGACCACGTCCCTCTCTCCCAAGCATGTCCCCTCTTCCCACCATTGCCAGCATTCTGAGAAGACAAGTGGTAGCCTGAGCCTGTGGAGGGTTTGGAGGAGAAGGCCGAAGGGACTTGCTTTCTCGTGGACAGGACGTCCCTGGCGAGGCCTCATGCTGCCAGCACCACCCCCCTCTGGACCGGCTCTCCACTGGGATGCATCGTTTGAGGTCCTCTCCACTGCGATCCCATGTTCCAGGCAAGGAAGTGAGGCACGGAGGCTGAGAGGCCAGGCCCAAGCGGCAGCGTGAGGCCTTGACCCCGGCCCTGGCCCTGCAGCGTCCACAGGGCCACATTTCCGTCGCAGCCGCCTCATGAGACTGGCTGGGGGAGGGGCGCGCCGACGGCTTCACGCCATGGCAGGGATGCGCCTGTGCAGATACTAGCTGTTTCCCGGGGGGCCAAGTCAGCTGGGTTCGAGGGGCGAGACAAAAAGAGGCGGGGAGGGAGAGAGAGAGGCGGGCGTGGAGGCTCATTCAGTGCCCGGCACATTTGTCTCAGGGTCTCTCCCTGCTGCAGAAGCCCCCTCCCCAGCTGTGACGTGGCCAGCCAGCCCCGGCGGACAGTCTGTGATTCACGGTCGGCCATCTGCTTTGTCACTGCCCAGAGCGGGGGCCCAGCAGGCCGGCGGGGGCGGGGGGGGGTCGAGGGGCAGCTGCACCGTCAGCCCTGGGAGGGCGGCGGGCCTTTCTGGATTGTTCCTGCTGCCTGTCTCACCCAAGTCTGCATGCAGCAGCACCTCCCCATTCTGGGTGGGAGTTTCTCCACAGGCAGATAACCTTGCTCCCAGAGAAACAGGCTGAATGCCATTTATAGATAGCGACACGATTTAATGATAGAGAGCCTTGGGCATCCACGAACCAATTTACAGTACTAGCCGTGATGAAATGGCTGTTTTCTTAATAGATACCCAAACCAAACACAGTCCAGAGCTCTGAGAGCTTCAGAGAAACTTCTCGGCTCTCGCCTCTTGAAATTTCAGGCAAAATCCAAACACTCGTCAGTCTTATCACAACCATGAAAACGATGTGTTTTTGTTATATTAGGTGGGATCCGTTTGCCAGAGGAGAGAGGCCCCAGCTGCTTTGGGGTCTCAAAGCCGATGTCTTCACCCTTGTTTCCCACAATGCAAGCACCGAAATCCGATGCCTTCTCCAGAGGGGAGACTTCAGATGGGTGGCTCGTCCTGGAGAAGCTTGGACAGCTGGAAGGGGAATCAAGCTTTCACGGGCTCCCCCTTTCCTTGAACTTGCTGCTTTTCTGAAGCCCCCAGTGTGGCTAGGCTGTAGCAGGGGGGCGACTGATTGTCAGACCCACTCCTTAAAAATAAGACTCTCCCCCCAAATTCCCACCAGCGGGAGTCCCCCAGACAAGGACCCCCTGAGACCACAGCCCCACCAGCCCCCTCTGAAAGGGCACAATCACCCCCTATGGTGTCTGCTCTGCCCAGCTTAAAAAAACAAATGACTCCCTCCCCCGAGTTCCTAAAACATCGATCATCCCTACGGTTCTCCGGGTGATTAATCATGTGGCACCTTGACTGTCTGTCCTGCTGTTGTACGGACCAACTGCTTAGCCCTTATCAGAGGTGAGGTTTTCAATATCTTGTCTTCCTAACTAGACGTGAGCTTCCAGAGGGCCTGGCGGGTGTGCCCCCATCTCTCTCCCCTGTCCCTAGTCCTAAAGGTGCCAGGTCTTGCTGCCATCTGGCTTAGGCTGTATCTCCCTGTGAAGAAGAGACCACAGAGATATGAGCCTTATTATCCCTGTTTTGGCCGTTTGGTCCTCTCGGTTACGTATCAAGCACCTTCCTGGGACCGGGCTCTGCCAGGCGCATCAGAAGCCACCTGACCCGGGGGCCGGTGGGGGCCGCGGAGAGGACTTGCTTGGAGTGTTCTGGAATCCAGGGGCTCTTTCCTGCTGAGGGTTGCGTTTATACCCTGGCAAGAACTTGTCTTTCCACTAAGGCCTGCGCCGTGTCAAGGACCCTTCAAACCTCAGCAAAGTTGGTTGGTTCGGACTCAAGAGCTGTGGGTGACTTTCAGAGAAGACAGGGCCTGTAGGCAGAGATGCATGTCAACTCCCACTCCCCGCTAAGAGGTCAGGAGCCGCCAACAGGGAGGAGGTGCCATAGTGGGGATTCGCTGGTCTGGGGTAGCTCAGAGAGGCCCTGCACGCTGGGCACTGGCGGGGGGGACCACCTGCTCACAGCCAGGTTGGGGGAAGACCTTCATTCCCTGTGCCTGCGACAATTCCCCCTAGCCAAGGTGAGAGGGAGATCCAGATAGATCCCGAGGGTTATAGCTATAGAATATAAATCTTTATATAGCATATATTATATGTGAAATGTATAGATATATTTGAAAAGATATGCCATCCTTGTCATTTTCCGTAAAGCAGTTATTACTGGACCGTCTGATACCGGTGCACCCTTACCCAGTTTTTAAACGCTTCCTCTGGTTCTTGGGTAGAGAATGCTTGGGGGCGCAGGGGGGATCCCGGGAGCTCAGTGTAGGGGGCAAGGTAGAAGAGATGGAGAGAAGCAGGCGTATTGCAAAGCCTTCTGTCCAACCTCCTCCCCTCCCCACCCCCAGGGCTCCCTGCCCCCTTCCCCATTCCCTCCACACCCCTCACCCCCAGCACCTGTAGGGGACTTCCCATTTGCCTGCTGGTGTCTCCTGCGGGTGAGGGGCTCCATGAGGGCCGAGACCCTGGCTGACTGTCTCTAAGGCCGGAAGGCAGGTTGGCGAGCAGGTCATTATGCAGCTTTCCTGGTTCAGTTCTTTGCAGTAATCCTATCTGTGGGCTTTGTCACAGGAATCCAGGCCCAGACTGAGAAGAGGCTTATCTCCCAGGCTGTATATTATTCCACTCAAATCCTCACATTCTAAACCATGCTTCATTCCTGCCTGGGGTTTGTGACTCTCCTGGGGTCCATTCTGCAGCCCACTTCCCAGCAAATCCGGATTCAGGGACAGCTGAGACCAGCCCCAGGCTCCAGCAGGAGAGAGACCTATATCTCCCCAGAGGGCCCCTGGCCCTGCGGACAATGGATCCTCTGTCAGCGGGTGGCAAACATTACCAGGACCTAAAGACTCTTTCCTAGCCCCGGTGAGCCTTTAAAACAAAACAAAACAAAACAAGTTACACACACACAATGAAAACAAAGTTCAAATTGGTGATGATGATGACGAAATCCAAGGTGACCTTGCCTCCATCTGGCCCCCGAAGGTGGCCATGCAGGCCCATTCTGGAGCTACCGGAGATGGAGGACGGAGGATGGGGATGCGCAAGCCCCCTTCCCCCACCGAGAGACAGCACCCTTCTGGGAGGTGTGACACCCACAGGGATGACGAGCGCAGGGAGCCCCAGCTGCTAATGTTGCCTTCTCTTCGGGGGCATCTGGGTCTGCGGGCAGCCCTGGATACCCGGGGATCTCTGCCCACAGCTGGCCACTGACCCTTGGGGTGGACTGAGTGGTGCCTCCCCTGCCTCCCGATTCCACATCCACCCAGAACCTCAGTGACCTTATTTGGGAATGGTGTCCTAGCGCATATACTTAGTTAAGGGTCTTGGGATGATATTATCCTGGTTTCGGGTGGGTCATAAATGCAGTGACTGTTGTCCCCATGCAAAGAGGAGAAGACATGGAACCACAGAGGAACGAGGCCCTTGTGAAGATGGGACCACAAGCCAAGGAGGAGCAGGAGCCACCAGAGTCCAGAAGGGACCCACGGAGGCATCTGGTCCCGTCTGCACCTTGATTTCAGGTGCCTGACCTCCAGCCCTGGGAGAGAGCAAATCCCCGTTGTCTGAAGCACCCGTTTTTGGCAGTCTCTGACAACGGCCGCCCCACATAACCCAGAAGAGTTTGAATTTGGGCCTCACTGGGAGAAAGTTACAGAAATCAGAGGCCCCGGAGTCTGGCCCTGGGCCCCGCTAGGAGGGTGGACGGGGCTGTGGAGCGGACTGTTCCAGGCTCCGGGGAGCTAGGACGAATAGGTGGGCTAAGAGAACACCCAAGGGCAGGCGAGGGTCCCAGAAGCTTGTCTCCATGCGGGCTGGGCTCCTAGCCTGTCCGCCCTTGCTTCCTACTGGGGACTGGAGGCCAGAGAATGGTGATGGCCAGCAGCCGACCTTCCTGGGTGGCCCTCCTGACCAAGGGAGAGCCTTCAGTTCTGTGCCCCTGGGTGAGACAGTCACCTTGCTTGAGGCCAGCTCTCACCTGCCTCCCCCTCCAAGCCCCTCTGCTAGAGGGACCAGATGAAGCGTGCCAGGCCCTGAGAGGGTCGGGCTGTCTGGGTTTGAGTCCTGGCTCTCTTGCTTAGCTGCTGTGTGGCCTAGAACAAATGACTTCACCTCTCTGAGCTCCTTTCCCCCTCTGCGCCACAATGGCTGAGCTCCCTGAGTCTGTTTCCCCGCCTGTAAACTGGAGAGGATAGCGGTGCCTACCCTGGCAGGCTGTCGTGACACGCCCTTGGACAGCCGTGGGACAGCAGGTGCTGGCGCGCGACGCCGCACTCAGGGGGCCGGATCTCCCCTCTGCGGCCGGCCGCCCTCTGTCGGTTGGCCATACCGGTGCTTGCTTCCAAAGCTCACCTGGGATGGGCTGAGCCCCGCCCTCCATCCAGGTGGGAGGACACATGCAGACGCCGCCGTCACAGAGGACTGGAGACTCACTGCAGGGGACACGGGTGGCTGCGTGGGAGCTCTGGCAGCTTCAGAAGAGGGAGAGGGACCGGGGCTCCGGGGACTGTCATGGAATTAGCCGCTCTGTGGAGAGGCTTTGCAAAGGCCCGGTTGTCCCCAGAGCCTTCTGCAGAACCTTCTGGGCTTTATTTCTTCTTCAGTCTTCAGACGCATATTTATTGCGGACCTACAATGTGCCTGCCCCTCCGTGTGTGGGCCGCAGTGGTGGGCGGTGGCGGGGGGGGGCAGCTCCCAGCTAGTGGAAGCAGCAGGGGGCTGAGAGAGAGGCTGTGATCACACCTGCTGGTAGAGGACAGCCTGAGGACTTCTCTGAGAGGAGCCATTCGAACCGGGATCTGGAGGACGGGAAGGAGCCAGCCATGGGATGAGCTAGGGCGAGAGCATTTCAGGCAGAAGGAGCAACAAACACGATGGCCCTTGCAGAGGAACATGTCAAGGCCAAGGTGGCAGGATATCAGTGGGTCCCAGTGGGGAGCAGGGATGCAGGCCTGCCATTTCATCAAAGACAAATGCCCTAGGAGAGCTGAGACAGCTAATGCACTGGCATGTCACCTCCTCCGGGAAGTCTTCCAGGGTGGCCTTGGTGGAGGTGAGAGGCCATGCCACAGAAAGCCTAGGCCTCTTGCCACGGCCTCATCTAGGCTTCATCCCCTGTGGTTTTGCCTCTTACGGTTCTTTGTATCATGAGGGGTGGGTTTTTAATCCTCCCAAGATACACAGACTAGAGCGGCATGATGTCAAACAGAATCCTGGAGCTACACGCCAGGTGAGTGATTAGCGATGTCTGCCCCGAGCGTGGGAGGGGAGAGTGGGCGCAGGCATGCCATGATTTTGCCATTATTCATAACTGAGAACCTCATTCCCCTCCCCGAAGCCCCATACATTTTCTAGGTCTTAACCCAGTGGCATATACATGATAAATGTTAAAAATATTTGTTATTTGATCGATAGTTACTCCACAGTCATTTTATAGCCTAGTGATTACAGGCTTGGTGAAGGGAAGAGGCGAGAGAGTGAGGCGGGAGAAGGATCTGGCTGCCAGAGAGGAGATGGGCAAGGCGCCGGAGGCAAAGGTCAACCATCTGGCCAACGTGGGCACAAGGAGTCATTCTTCCAATGTCGGCCGAATGCCTACGGACGCCTGCTCCTGTCCTAGATGCTGGGGTCCCATGGCCCCTGCCCAGGAAGGCACCTTTGCCATCTCTAATTTCATGAACTTCATGCAAAAAACCCCACTCACCTCCCCCGGAGGCGCTGGCGTGCAGGGCTCCCCACCCTCCCAGTGGAGGGGAAAAGGGGACTCGGGTTCTGTTTGATAAACACTCTTATAAAAGCAGCCGTCAGCGGGTGGGAGAAAGGCCCTATTTAATGGGGCCTTGTCAGAGAGTCCAGAGCTCAAATTCTCTTCTTGAGAAAGGAAAAATACCATATAGACCCGCACCGGCAGATGCAGAAATGTGGGCGTGATTTATTAGCCTACCTGTCAACCTGTGTTTTCGCTCAGTAACTGTGAAATCTTTCCTCCTCTCTGAGCAAGACATCAACAGTATGGCCACTGTATATGGTTTTCCACTTTGTCTGGAGCCAAGAACCAGGGGTAAAAATGAAAAATGCAAGTGCATGAAAAGTAAAGGTCAGGCCGTACCCACCAGTTTGGGGAGCCAGGTAGGGCATCTCTGGTCAAAGACCCGCCAGGCCCCAGGCAGGGCTGGGTGCTTCCAACACACGGGCTTCTCTCTGTCCCCACAGCTCGGGCACGCACCCACACTCACGACACTCCTCTAGGACACAGAGGCTTTGGTGGCCATCTCTGCATTCAGAGGAGGGGACCCCCGTTCCAGACACCAAGGGAGAGGCGTCCCAGTGGATGGCGCACTCAGGTGGAGGTGAGCTGCTGCCTCACGCCAGCCTTGGGCCGCAGTCTCCCCCCGGGTCCCTCACGGGGTTAGCGTATGTGCTCCAGCCCCAGAGTCACCGAGAGCCTGTGTGAGGAGCTCAAGTCTAGACAGTTGCCAGCCTCGGGGCCTCCGTCCAGAGCCCCGGCTGTGAAGAGCAGTGGGTCTAGACCGGGGGTGTGGGTGGGGGGGAGGTGGGCAGTGTCTGCCCCCCAGGGGACATCTGCCAGGGTCTGGAGACATTTTTGGCTGCCCCCTGGTCCCGGGGGGGTTGGCACTGGCATCTTATGGGTGCAGAACAGGGCTGCTGCTGAACACCCACAAGTGGGCTACCCGGCCCCACGGCACCAAGTTGGGGAACTGGTGGGGAGGGTCCTCTGCCCCCTCTCTTTGGCGGGATGCCTGCAGCTGCCGTGACCCCTCTCCTCTGTCTCCCAGGACTGTGCGTGGGTCAAGGAGGCCACGCCCAGTCGAGACAGGAGCAAACAGAGGTGTCATGTCGGCAGGAAGACTCACCAGAGGGGTCACCCCCACCCCCCAGTTTTCTTTCCGACTCTGGTTTCAGATGGGAGGCCCGGGACACCTTTCCAAAGAGCGATGAGACAGAGTGCCAAAAACGTTTCTCCACCGGAGGAAAGGGAGTCAAGCCAGCTGGAGAGCCGAGGTGGTTGAGACGCCCAGAAAGAAGGCTTCGGAAAGAAGGAGATATTCGGGGTGGTGACTCTTCCCAGCGCGGAGCTGAACGCGCCAGCCAGCCCTGTACGGGGGTCATGTAGTGGGTCCACAAGAATTTTGGGAGAAGGGCCCTGGAATCTTTCTGTTCCCGGTGGTAGCAAGGGCAGGCGACACAGGGATGGGGGACTGAGACCTCCCCGGCCCCGCTCAGAACCTTCTCCACAGAGCAGCTTGGAAGGCCTGAAAGAGAGCCTCCAGCTGCTGAAGGGGCCTGGGGACCTCTGCCCTTAGGGCACTGAGACTCCCACCTCGCGAGGGCCCACATGGAAAGACCCCAGGAGTCCCCAGCGGCCTGATTAGATTCAGCCAAATCCAGGGCCCCTCCCATAGCCTCTTAGGCTCTGCATCCTCTGGTCCCTGGTGTGTCCCTTCTTGTCCCATGCACCCCCCTGTCCCCCCCATTCTGTGAAAGTGTCAGCCAAGCTCCTACCCTCCTGCTGGTCCCTCTCCCTGCGGTGCTCTTCCCAGATAGTCTCTCTGCTCCCATGTTACCTCCTCCTGGAGGCCTTCCCTGATCACCCTTCCTGGGAGCTTCCTGTTTGCCCTGAGGCCGGGTCTCTGTGCCAGGACGGCCATGGCATCCCGGGCAGCCAGCTCTGTGCTGGCATGTGGTGACCGCTCTGTCAGCACCTGTTGACGACCCAGTCCCCCTGTCACTGCTGGGGACTCTGCGAGGTTAGTCCTCGGACGGCTTCCTTAGGAGGTGCTCTCAGCTGAGGTGGCTTAACTCAAATAATCATGGGTGCCGTGACCCCATCCCCCCCCGCCCCCCGCCCAGTTAACACTATGACTGAGGGACTGGGCATGGGCTCTGGAGCCAGTTGGACCTGAGTCCCATCCTGGCTCTGCCCCTCAGTGACCTCAGGTCAGGTCAGGTCAGCACATGCACCTGCTTCTTTGTGTGTAAAATGAGGTGGCAGGAGCCCTGGTTTCCCAGTTGTGGGCGGTGATTCATTCCGGATGCGGAGCTTAGCTGTAGCTACAGCAGTGCCCCCAACACACACACACACACACACACACACACACACACACACACACACGTGTGCACACACGCACACACATACACACGTGTGCGTGCGCACGCACACGCACACATATACACATGTGCCCGTACACATGCACACACATGTGTGCACACCTGCATGTGCAAACATGCACGCACACACGCATACGCGGCAAGGGACATGGTTAGGCAGTTTTTCAACAACCAGCAGGAGCCGAGAGCCCGGGACGTTCCTCCTCCCGCAGGCCCCGTGGGGCCCAGCAGATGGTTCCTGCTTCCACGTCCCGCTCATTTTAAAAGATCAAGGAGCTGTGAAAAAGCCTCTCCCTCCACATGGGAAACTCAGGCATGGGATTCGCATGAAAAGCAACCCCAAGCGGCCTTGTTTCGTCTTCAGATGCGCACGGCTTCCTTTCCTGGAAACCGAAGAATGACGGGCCCAGTTGCTGTTCCATCTGCCCAGCATTGCTGTCAGGGGCCCAGAGAGCCCCGCACCGGCCAGGCCCGCCTCTGGGGAGGCCACGCAGCCCCGACATCCCCCCCACCGGGATGCGGTGCAGGCCTCCAGCCGCCCATCCCCCAGCTCAAGAAAAATACCTATCAGTGATTCTCCATTCTGGGCTGGCAACTGCTCGGCTTTCAAGGAGCAAGGAAATTATCACGCCCGGGGGCTCTCTCTTATCGCTCCGGATCCATCTGTTGCCGTGAAGCTTGCTCCAGGACCAGGGCCACTGGCCAAGGCGGATCCATTTGAGGCGAGAGCCCCTCATTTCACACCACGCTGCACCCTAAGCCCACAGACCTGCCACTGGCTCGCCAGCTCCTGCGGCCTCCCGCCGAACCGCAGGCCCAAGCACCTTGGGCAGGGAGGCCATCCGGCTGCTGGGGCCCTGTCCACACCGCCCAGGGCTTCCCGATGGTCTCTTGGGCTGGGCCCGCTGCGCGTGGGGCCGGGGCCATTCCCTGCCTCGGGTCCGCTGGGGGCCTGCTTTCTTCCCACCTGTGAGCCCTGCCTTTGCTCTCAGGAGTTCCTTCCCTCGTCTGCCATTCATTTTTTCCTTCATTCACTCCACAAATATTGACAAAGCCCCCACTCTGCTTGAGCGTAGGATAGAAGCAAGTTGGGTATACGTAGTCCCACGGCTCTCTGGCTCTGAGAGGGAGATAAGGAAATGCTTGTTTTCAGTCCTTGGGGGCTGCTGCCCCGTACCTGCCCAGCGTCTGCTTTTCCTTCCTCTGGAAGCAGACCGATTTTCCTCGGGAAAGCATCCCCCGCCCACCTCGGTCTGTGTGGTCGGGAGAGCTGGGCCACCTCTGGCTGTCTCAGGAGTAGGTGAATGAGGCTGGGCCAGAGGGAGCCTCACTCCCCGGGTGGGAACAACTCATTGAACTGCGTGATCTAGGTCAGGCCAATGAGACTCAGCTCTGGGACCTTTGCCGGGAAGGCCAGTGAGTCCAGAAACACTAGTCCGCATCTGAGAAGCTATTCCTTCTTCCATTAATCCAGGAAGGCTTCCTGAAGGTGGAGGTTTGGGTCTTTAAATGACAGGAGACCAGTCAGCACAGCCAGCACTCCCAGGAAGCGGTCCACCACATCCTGACCCATCCACCCAACCTTGGGTAAAGATAGTCGAGGTACCAGATGGTTCCAAGAAAAACTTGGTGTGTTCTAAGTGTGTGTCGCTTGTCAAGAGGGTCTGAGTCCTTTTACCAGCGTGGAAATGGTTCCCTGCTTCTGCTCCCTCTGACCTGTACACCTGCCCCCCAGGCCTTGCTTCCAAACCGGATCACGGTCTGAGTGAGAAATGGCACCTGTCGTCCCAGAGAACCACACACAGGAGATAGCGTTCTTCACAGAGGACTCTGGGAAGGCACTCATTCTTCTTGGAGGGAGTCAAACTGGGTTCAAGGCCAACGCTGGCACTGGGCAACTATGTGACCTCGGACAAATAGCCTGGCTTCTCTGGCCTGCGTGGTCTCTGGGCATCCAACCAATACATTCGTTATTTCTAAATCAATTAGAAACGCTACAGCCGGGAGGCTGGGAACAGGAGCCAGAGGACGTGGGGCTGACCAGTGACCCCTTGGGATGATGACAGCCATCTGTCCTGTTGTGAGGTGCTCTCCCTCTGCTAGACTTCCCCGCTGCCCTGAAAGGGCCCCTCTGCTGCTCCCAAGCCAACTTCCCAACACCATGCCTTCCCTTTTGTTTTTCCCCCCTGTTCCAGGCAGAACAGTGTAGGAAATTCTGTCGAATGAAGACAGAAGTGCCTGATGTTGCTAATGACATCCTAGGGAAATGAAGCGTGAAACCACACGAGTAATTCAGCGTCCACATGATGCTTTTATCAGGGGCCCTGAAAAGAACTCCTTAGCGAGAGGAAGTCTGATTTCCTTGGAAAGACAGAATTCTGGTGAGCCCCGCAGGGAGTCGGGCCCTCCTCACACCGATGCAGGATGGAGAGGACTGTGGGTCAACCTCAGGCAAAGACCGAGACATGAAGTTCTCCCCCCGCCCAGACATACACACATACACCCGGAGAGGAAAAGTTACATGGGGGCTTTCACGCAGCCAACTTCGAAAGATGCCTTGACTCCAGGATGTTCTTAGAATAAAACCCAAACTCCTGGCTTTGGCTTCCAAGGCCCACAAGACCTTTGCCTCTGGTCTCACCCCGCATGTTCCCCCTCCTTTGCTACGTCACTTGTTCTGAGAAGCTCCCCCTCCCCCAAAATATCCCCTGTCTAGAGCGACCCCCATCCTGCCTCTTAGTTTTCGCCTGGCACTTCTCAGTCTCTGGGCTCGCATTACTTCTCTTCGGCTATTGTCTGCTTCCTCCTCCTAGAAAGTGAAGGGTGGGAAGGAAAAGCCTCACATTGGTATGTTGATCGTTGTACCTCACGCTGGGGAAAGCACCTTCTGAATCTTGCAGAAATCTCCTTGTAGCCCGTCCTCGCTGTCAACACACGAGGAAGGAAATTCTAGGAAGTGCAACTCAGCATGGTCACACGGGTGGTCTGAACGTTGCGTTGCCCCCCAAATTCACTTATTGAAATCCAAGCCCCCCAAGGTGATGGTGTGAGAGGTGGGAACTTTGGGGGGAGACCAGGTCATGAGGGTGCAGTCCTCAGATCAGTGCCCCTCCTTAGGAAAGAGATGGCACCGGGCTTCTGAGCTCCAGCCCCCAGAACGTGAGTGTGCCTGTGCCTTGCTCTTGGAATTCCAGCTTCCAGGATGATGAGAAAGAGACTTTTGTCATTTATAAGCCCCCGGTCTGTGTATTCTGCTACAGCATCACAGCCAGAATGAGACTGCAAGTCCACACCTCTGAAAACCATCACGCGAGGTCTGCGACCACGGCCGGACAGCGTTAGTGAGTGGTTTCTGACCCAAGTGTCAGCTCAGCCCAGCACCTCATTCTCTCCGTGGGCCAGGCTTTGCTGACTGTCCCTCTGCCTGTTGCAAGAGAACCTTCCTCCAAACCTTCCCCAGGGCTCATATGGGCTGTCCCCTCTGCCCAGAATGCTATCCTCACCCTCCCAGCTGGGTGGTCTCCAGCACGTTGGAAGAGTCAGGCTTCAGGCACTGTCTCCTAATGGAGTCATTTCACGCCAAGTCCGAGGGACAGCCTTCCCCTCTGTCCTCTTCCCGCTTCCTCTGTCTGGGAACAACCAACATTCCATGTTTCTTGTGTCTCTTTCCAGAGATAATCTAGTCATTTGCCAATGAACTATATATATGTGTGTGGGGGGGTGTATGTTTCTCATGTGAAGAAGGGCAAACAATATATCATTTTCTGGGTCTTGCAATTTTTTTTTCTTAACACTCTATCTTGCAGACCTTTCCCAATCCACACATACTGAACTGCTTTATTCTTTCTAAATGTTCCGTGGGATTCCTGCGGAGGGTCATGATATATCTAACTGGCCACTTTTTGTTGCATATTTAGATTGTCCACTTCTTTGCTCCAGTAAACAACATTGTAGCGAACATCTTTGTTCCCGCCCAGATTATGCCTCTGTCTTTTCCACGGCCCACCAGTTCCTAGCGCCCTAGGAGACTCCCTCCATGAAGCCTGCTTAACTCTTTGCTGAGTTAGGCGGGCTGCACCTCTTTGCCTGCCCCTGGTGCGTTTCTCTGCGATAGCACCTGCTAGAAGATATTCCCGTGTTTGACTCGCCTTTTGTGTCCTGCTCATCCTTGAATCCCCAGCACCTTTCACAGTGGCCGGCATAAACGTATGGTGTGCCATAAAGATAGGCGCACCGTAAAGGCTTATGAGCTGAATAAACATCAGAAGGAAAACCCTGATTCCCGGGGGGCCCCCAGATCTGGGTGTAATCTGGGTTTGCATGCTCCCCTCTCACCGCCCGTGTTCCCCCAGCTCAGGGACTCCCTCCTCGTCCCTCGCCTGCCTGTCCCCTAGCGCTATGTCTGCACACCGAGCCCTCACCTCTGCCATGCCCTTCCGCTCCTGAAGCTTTTCCCCATCCTTCTTTTGAGGCATGGGCCTGCCTCTACCTCCCTACATGAAGGAGGCTTCCGCGGAGATGATCAATCTCTCCCTTCGCTGAGCCACGGCTGCCTTTATAGTCAGTTTGGCATATTTTCTCAAGCTCCATTGCTTGCTAATTGTCTCCTGTCTGTTGGCTTTGTGTCCCCAGCTAGGCTCGAGTTCTTTGAGAGCAGTGTCTCACCCAGCTCTAGCATGTCCCGGACTGCTGGCCTCATTGTGGCTCTTTGGTTCTTCCGTATCGGCAAAGCAATTGGTCCCTCCATTGATTGCCTCGGGTCTTAATACCGATTGCTGGGAGGGGTCCTTGGATCAACAAGGAAGCGCGGGTCGGAGCGATCACGATAACCGCTATAGCAGGAAATACCACCCACGCAGGGGAGTCCGTGGATGCTTGGCTTCTCTCTAGACCTAGCCTACCCTTCCCCGCCCTACTCGCATTGGGCCTTCTGCACGAGTGACCCCCGGTTACGTCAAGGTGTATCACTCTCTAGTCCCCATGGGCCCGAAAACCTCTCTCCTTCGGAAGGTGCTCGGAACACGCGTCCTGCTCTCCCTGGCTCCTCCTGAGAAATGGAGCACCCAGAGAGAATCGAATGAGCTTCACCCAGACCCCACGTCCAGTCATATTTCCAGAGATAATTTGACACGAGTCCGACTCAATCAGCCTTTATTTCCATCAGAAAGACATGAAGCAGGCTGCGGATCCCATCAGGGGAGAATAGTGAAGTCACATCTAATAGAGCCAAAGAAAACATTTAACTAGGTTTGCTACTGAACTTTGGAAGGAAAAAAAGAGAAAGAGGGTACCAGGGACGTGTGTTTATCACCGACAATCCAACCTTAAGACTCAAATTGATTTAGACCGCTAGCTGCGGACGAGCGGGCCTTTCACAGGGAGGAGGGGATGTGTCAGTTGGAGACTCAAAGTTCAGCCAGATTTTTTTCCCCTCTGTCCTCTTCATCACAACCTTCTCATTAGCCCCAATACCCCGGAGGCCTTTGGGCTTATGGATGGCTTCCGATTACAGGGAGCAGGCCCTGACATCTACCTGTACTCTGCCTGGCCTGGCCTGGCCTCACCAGCCACGAGTCCTGACCCCAGGGTTGTGCGTGTAAAGCAGGACCCATCCGCCCTCCCGCCACGATGCCTGCAATGCCTCCCGGCCCCTCCGATCCTGGTGGGTCCCCCTCACTCCCCTGGCCCCACGAGAGGTGCTCACATGACATTCATCAGGTCGTGCAGGATGAACGAGAGCTCCCGCTGGCAGGCACCAGACTCAGAGGAGGATAGGCCAGTGCCTGCCCCTCACCAAAGTCCCTGGCTCCTGGGGCCCACAGAGGTGAAAACCCAAGCCAAGGTGGTGGCGTATCCTGCAGGCCAGGAATGAACACGGTGCTTTGTGCTCCACAAAGCAAAAGTGACTGATGTTCCCTGGGGGGATGGGAAGGCCTCAGCAATGATATCATCATGATGATCTTGAAAGGTGAGTGAGGATTTTCAAGGAGAAGAGGGTGGGAGTGGAGCAAACTATTCAAGGCAGAGGAGAGCACGTGTCAGAGGGGATGGAAAGCACAAGCATGGAGTGGGCAGAGAATGTTCCAGAAGGCATAGGATGTGCGGCAGGTGTGGCTTGAGAGACCACAGGGGCACTTCAGGCTTTTAGAGGCGAAGTCAAGGAGTTCCTTTTCTCCCATAGGCAGCGGGATGACAAAGCAAGGGTCTGGTCAGGAGAGGAACACGAACAGATCGATCTTTTCAGTAAAGTGGTGGTTTATCCTACAGCAGGACCAGCATTGGAGGCAGGCAGACCAGGTAGACTGGCTGTTGTTGTGATTTTCCAGGCGAAAGAGACAAGACCAGCGGAGCAGCTGGGGGGGAGGGGGGGAGGAGGAGGAAGAGCTGCGGACATCCCCCTACTCTAGTCAGGAACAGTATGGTGGCTCAGGCAAGGAGGAGCTGGGATGGCAGACGATGCCAAAGGCTGTGTTTCTGGGGCATGGATGCCAGGTGTTGCCGCTGCTGTAGGTCTGGAATAGAGGAGGAGCGGTGTCCCTCGAAGGGAAGCGGAGGTTCCCTGTGGGACACCCAGGCACCTTTGTGCAGCTGGGAAGGATGCTCAGAGTGAGAGGGGAGAGCAGACAGTGGCGTTCGTGGAGAGAGCCCAAGGGCAGGTAGGACCTGAAACCTTAGGAGGGTGAAGGGTAAGACAGGAAAAGCAACGACGAAAGACTGGGGCCAAATCAGCACTTGCGGGCTGGGCGACAGAGAGGCTGTGAAGGACAACCAGTCCCGACCAAAGCTTCCAAAGCCCGGGGAATCAGTTCCAGGAAGGGCAGATGGCCGTGTGCAAAGGGCCCAGAGTGTGGATTGAACACTGGCCTGAGGCAGAAATCTGTTGCATCGGAGAACCCAGCATCCCTTTCCTTGGGTCCAACCCCCTGATTTCCAAAAAGGCAAACCTGTCATGCATTCTGTCTGGGCGGCCCTGAGCCTGCCACCCTCATCTTCACGAGTCCAGAGGTGGTCTCATGACCCGGGCCTGACTGATGAGATGATTGCTACTTTCTAGCCTCAGTTTAGGCTTCGGGGTCTAGAGATAAGGAGGTGACTCAGGGCGGGTCAATGCGAGTTAATTCTAGAACTTCTTTTGGGCTCATTAGGGAAGAGAAGGGTCCTTCCTCTGGGGTTGCTCTGCTGTGAAACACTAGGGCAGAGCTTCCAGATATCAATTTGCTACCTCCCGGGGAGAGCTAGCCTGAGCATGAAGCAACGTAGAGGAAGGAAAGGCTGAGAGAGGGAGAGACTGTTGTTGATCTCGTGTACCCTCCAGATCTAGCTTTGCTGAGTTGTTGTTTTGTTTTTTAGGTTGATTTTCTTTCTTTGTTTTTTTTTTTTTTTTAATGACACCTGGGCTAACACATTTGGTTTTAAGCTTAAGCCAGTCTGATTTGTGTTCTGTCGCTTGCGCTCAAGGGACTCCTGATGCATACATACAAAGCTACCTGGTTAAGAGAAGGCCGGTTACAAAGGTGGCATCGGGTGAGAACCAGATTCCAGCTCTGGGCTCACACAACACACAGAAACCCACAAACAGGTCAGCGGCTACAGCCATGGGAAGAAACAAGGTGGACGAGCTCGCTGGGTCTTACAACCTGTTACCATGAAAACACAATGATTTCCTTCATATCTTTCGAGGGTTGAGTCACACAGGTCAGCCCTGGCTTGGCACATCAACTTATTGTTCCTGCCAAGGGAGATGGTTAAGATGGAAAGGTTGATTTATTTTAGTACACGTGTGTCAACATCATCCTGGAAGGAAAAAAAAAAAAAAGAGTGCAGAAGATTTGCTTTGCTGGCATGAGCTATTAACAAAGAGGTCTCTTTCTTGGCCTCAAAGACCAAAAGCCCTGAGGTTAGATATTGATGGAGTCTTGAAGCTGACTGAGCATGGGCCCATGGGGTGGTGGGCCTCGGGCCCTGGGAGAGGACAGTCCTTTCCCAATGGCACGGGCAAGGTCGGAGGGTGGATGCTACTTCATCTGGGGTGGTCTGAGGCCTGAGTCACAAGAAAGAGCCGGTTACACAAAGAGCCTAGGTGAGTGGGGACAGCAAGCGATGGGGGGAAGACAGAGTCACCCACTTAGGACACTGACCATCTGGTACTCTCGGGCACTTCCTATATTTAATCTCACCTTTCTAGAAATCCATGTATTTGTCCGTGCCACAACATTTATTACACCATATGACAGGGGCACTAAGTCTCGAAGAAGCTTAACCAAGCCGATGGGCAAGACTCGAAATCCAGGCACTTAAAAGCTCACCACTTAGGTGGCTCTGTGGGGAAGGGCCTTGAATGCCGAGTCCCCGTCCCCGTGGACCCTCCACCGTGTTGAGAAAACAGAACAGCCACACGCAGAACACCAGGAAATGTTGCTCTGTGCAAAAAAAGAAAAATTAATGAAATTCATGGTTCTGGGACAAATCAGATATAGTCTTACAGTGTAATCCAATATAGCCAAGTGGTCGAAGGGACCAAAGGCTTAAGAAAAGTGAGGGGAGAAACACTTAAAACGGAGACTATTCCATCAATTAACTTAATTTTTTTTCTGCCAACCATGAAAAGACCGTCATTAGTTACTATTAGCGAGGGCCCGGCTTAGAGAGCACCTGTTTTCTGCCAAGCGTCGCGGCGTGGGCCGGAGGGAGCTGTTTCAGGGCCTCAATCAGGCAGTGACATGATGAGGTTTGCGCCTTGGAAAGGTCAACATGTCTGCAGCGTGGAGGGTGGATGGAGGGGAAGAGAGGCCAGCGGTGGAGAGAGGGTTAGAAGCGCCGCTGTACGGGCAGGGTCGGTGGAGATTGCAAATTCCTTGAAGGCAAGGGTTTTGCCCTGTTTCCTCCCTTTCAGCAGCGCCCAGGAAAAGCGAGATGCGGCCACTGCTAAGTTGGGAGAAATGCCCATTGAACTGAACTGTTGGTGTTACAACCTGATATAATGGAGTTTGCTGCCTCTGCCCAGAGTCCATCCGCCGGGGAGGGGCGTGGTGGCTGAGGTCAGAGCTAGTCTGAGGCTGGAGACACTCAAGGTCTCGAGAGCTATTCTGGGATACAGAACGTGAAAGCTCTTGTTTCCCAAATCTGGCCAGAATCTGCCTGTTGTGTCAGATCTGTGCAAATGAGATATTTATGAGGTTTTTGCTGTTCGTCTTGATAAAAGAATGACCATCTGTCTTTTAAGAGTCACTAAAAAGGTCAATGTTAAAAGGTGTGTATTTGAGACTGCTGAACCCCTCTTCCACGTGAGTGCACGGTTGTGGGCACATCTGGATTCCCAGACCGCAGAACAGGAATCTTGAAAATGTGCTGGGGGAGTACGCAATACCGGCCACGATGCCCTACTCTTTGGAGCTGCTCCCTTCCAGAGAGAACAGAGCCTTTGTGTGTCCGCAAGACAGCTCCCGTAACAAACCACATTGCCCATCTGGGTAGAACTTACTACATGCTGGGCCCGAATCAGGCCTTCCCCAGCCCTGTCTCATCTCAGCTTCTTCTCCAGAGGGTGTGAGTCTCGCACTGCTGACCAATATCATCTAACCACTAACTTGTCAGTACTTGAAAACCTTCTGTCCCTGCCGTCGTCTGGCTTCAACCGGGAAATTCCATGTTTATGGTTCCCTTCCGTACTGATTAAGACGACAGGAAGACAATGAAACACTTGTCTCCAAAAGTGACTTCTTGGATCCCCTGGCAAAATGTTAGAAAGTGGGTACGAATGAGGCCCAAGAAACAGGACACCCAGGCTCTTTGAGCTTGGGGAGTATTACAGAATCCTATCCCAGGCCAAGAATGAGTCACAATGAAAGCTTTTAAAATATAAAACCATCAACCTAGATTTCAATTCCAAGGAAACACATACTTGGCCATGAGGGAATGCTTTAAAAAAAAAAAATCAGGCTTAAGCCACTTGACAGGAAAATAAAACAGCCAAGGAACATTCAAATATAATGATTTACATCCTCCTCCCCCTTCCAATATGGGTCAGGGCGTACCCGGACACCATTTTTCCAGCATGCCTCTCTGCTTCTCACTTAACACTATTTCACGCACACAGTCCCATGCCTAGATGCGGCTGGCTTAGAGCTGTGCAACGCTGCCTTTGAGTTGCTATGCTGATCTCATGGATGCTTGGAGATTTCCCTGCTCTTGGGCCCTTGGGTTGCTTGGGTGGCTGTTTTGGGAATATGAGGATTTTTCTTCCATTATTTATGTGTGCAAGCACTGTTCATTTCTCTCAAAGAAATGGAAGCCTGATTGATTTCCTAAATGTAAGAACGAGATTGTCCCTCGATAAATATTTAAGACTGACCACGAAGGGCGACCACCATCGGCTGAAAAACAAGCCCAGGAATTACTTCGTTAAAAGCTTTCCCAGCGAAGGGGACAAAATGAATAAGCATCCTATGTGCTATTTGCTCGCATCTGATGGTTTACAAACGTTGTCACCCGTCCCACTTAATCTTCACGACAGCCCCAGAGAGGCAGACAGGGCACAAATTACAAGGATTATTACCCCCCCCTTTTTTTCCCCCTTTCTTAACAGATAAGGGCTCTAAAGGCTCAAAGTCACTCGAGGGACGTCGCAGAGCGTGGGGACTAAAGCGCGGGTCTCTCATTCATTCATAAGCATATTTTAAAAACATGCCTCTTCCAAGCCAGGTGAGAAGGCAGTGGGAACACAGATGAATAAAACTGGGGCCCTGCGAGGAGGCTCGCGTTCCAGCCCGGGAGAGACCGAGCTGAAGTAAACAAGTCCGGAACGGAGTGCGGACCACGGGTCTAATCTGATGTTCCAGCCGAAAGGCTGGCTCGGCTGTGATTCACAATACGTGCTCTCCGAGGGGGCAGTGGGGGCCTGGCCGTGCGCCCGGCCTGGGGTCACATCACCGCGTGCAGGGACAGCACGCTCCAGCGTTCGGCGGACGCGCCAGTGTTCCCGGGGTGCGGCGCGAAGCTCGGGGGCGCACACCCCGGCTCCCCGAATTCTCGCGCACGAGACAAGCCAGGGTCGGCGCCCCCGGGGCAGCCGCCTTGCTCCGGCCGAGGCCGCGGCATCGGGAGGGGCGGGCCGCGAGGCTGGGTGTCGCCGCGCGGGAGCCCCGGGTCCGCGCCCCCCGCCGCCCGGCGCCGCAAGCGCAGCCCCTTCCCCGCCGCGAGCTCGCCGGCCCGGCTCCCCGGCGCGCTCGTGTCCTTCGCTCGGTGCATTTGTGTTCCCCAGCGGGGTTTTTAACGTTCGTTTTAGTGTCACGAGCGCCCACAGGCACATTCTCCAGGAAAAAAGCAAAGAGACGCGCGGGTCGCCCCGGCCCGGGACCCCGAGGGCTCCCCGAAGGGCGGGCGGGCGGTGTGGGCCGCGGCTGGCTCGGCGCCGCCGCCCGGGGAGCGGGTCGCGGCCGCCGGTTCTCGCCGCGAGCGCCGCGCTCGACACGCGGGAACCCGGCAGACACGCGCGTGTGCAAAGTTGGGTGACCGCAGGAACCCACGGAGGCGCGAGGGCTCACTCCCAGGCTCGGGCGACCTCCCGCCGCGGGGACCCCACGGCCGAGCCCCGCCGGGCACTCCCGCGGTGGGGGTCCCGGCTCGCCCGGCCTCGGAGCCAGATCCCTCGGGCCTCGGCGAGGCGCGGCCGCACGGCTCCGCGACCCCGGCCCGCTTGGGTCCACGCCGCGCCCGGCTCGGGCCTCGGCCTCGGGGTGTCCGTGGGGCGGCCCCAGGTCAGACGGTCGGCGGGGCTTGGGCCTCGGCCGCCCGGCTGCCCCCGGCTCGCCGCGCTGGGGCCCGGGAGGCCCCAGCCCCGCGGAGCCCCTGCCCGCCGCCTCCGAGCCCGGGTCCTCAGGGGAGCGGACCCCAGGGCGGCCCGGCCGGCCCATGGGACGTCGGGGCGCTGCGGGGCTCGTCGTGGAGGGGGCGCCGCGGCAGGCCCAGCACGCGGCCCCGGGCTCGCTGCGAAGGAAAAAGTTGCGCAGGGACAGGGTGGGGGGCTGTCCAAGTTTCGGGGAACTTTTCCACTTGAAATTCTACGACCCTGCAGTGCCCCCTACAGAAGGCGGCCGCCGGGGAGGGCCGGCGCCCCCCGCGACCCCCGACTGCCAGCGGCGGCGCGGCCCGGGCGGCCTGGAGCTCCGGCTCTGGCTTTTTTTTTTTTTTTTTTTTTTCCCCACTCCTGGTTGTTTTCGGATACATCTTTTCTCAGAATTGGGGGAAAAAAAAAAAAAGGCGAGCGCGAGCCGCCGCCTGCAGTGGAGCGTGCTCGGCCTCCAGAGGCAGTCGCCGCCAACTTTTCCGCTCCCGCCCCGGCTCCGCGCGCGCCTCAAACTTCGCCTCTGCCCGGGCGCGAATTTGCCTGCCGCTCGGCTCCACTCTAATGTGCGCGCCAAGGCCCCTGGCGACCGTGTGCGGCCGGGGGCCACGCTTCTGAGGCTCAGGCCGACCCGCTCGTGCGCTTCCTCCCGCCCGGGGCCCAGTTTGGGAAGGGGAAAGCGGGTGCCCCGGGAGCACCCCGGGAAGAGGGCGGAGCGCTCCCGCGCCCTGGGGCAGGGGGGCAGGGAGCTCCCGCGCCCGGAACGTTGCGAGCAAGCCTTGTGAACGTCGCAGGGGGGCACTCGCGAGGGACGGACAGGAAGAGGGCCGGGGGGACGCCAGAACCCGGGACCATAGCACGGAAACGGCCCGGGGCTGAGCTGCAGTCAGATCCGGGGATGGAGGGAGCCGGAGAAGAGGAGTGAGGAGGCTGGGGAGGCAGGCCCTGCTGCCCTCCTGGAGGCCGGCAGGCCGCTGTGGCAGTGGAGGACCAGGCCGCCCAGAAAGGGAAGGGGTCAGGAGGTCGGGCCCGGGCCTTAGCCGGCTCCCACCAGGCCCAGGAAGGGAGGGCCAGGCGCCCTGGAGTTCAGGGCCCAGGCCTGTCCCGGGGTTGTCCAAAGGAGGCCTGGGCCAGGCCTCTGGTGGGGAAACTGAGTCAGAGGCAGACCTCAGGGCCGGGCCTCGACGCCTGCAGCCAAGTTAGGGGCAGGGGGCACAGACCCTTGGGGGTCTCAGAGACTAAAGGGGGGTAGGGGGCTTCAGGGCCTCCCAGTCCAGAGCCGGATTGGCGAGTTAGACGCTTGTAGATCCAAGGTTGGATTGGGGTGGGGTCTCTGGGACGTTGGCCAGCCAGGCAAGGATTGGGGGGATTCAAGTGCTTAGAGATCGAAGGCAGGCCTGAGTAGGGGGAGTCAGACCATTGGAAAGCCTAGGTGGTTATTTGGGGAGGGGTCTCCGCGCTTTGGCGAGGCGCAAAGCTGCGCCTGTTGGGCTCGAGGCCTTGTCCAGAGGGGTTTCCGTGCAGGGCGGGCCGCCTGGGCCAGGCCAAGAGAAAGAAAGTGAATAAACCAGGACGCTCAGTGGGCGGGGGGCCCGAGAGGGGGGTCCCAGAGGGTGAGCCATGGCCACCAGGCGTTTAACCGACGCTTTCTTGTTGTTGCGGAATAATTCCATCCAAAACCGGCAGCTGTTAGCCGAGCAAGTGAGTAGTCACACCACCTCCAGCCCTCTGCATTCACGTAGCATTGCTGCGGTGAGTCTCCCGGCGGCCTCTCCGACACGCGCGCCGTGTGCACGGCGGCTCTGCCTGTCTGTCTGTCTCTGTCTGTCTCTCTGTTTAAAAAAACAAGATAAGAGTCATGAGACTGAGAGTGGTCGGAAGCGCCAGGCCCCCCGGCGCGGGCCGGGCACGCCTCTCAGCCCGGCTGGGGAGCAAGCGGCTGGAGGCCCCCGCTGCAGCTCGGCCTGGCCCGCTCCTGCTCACTTCCGCACCCCTCCCCCCACCCCACCCCCGCCGCGGCCGTCACCGCACGACTGGCCGCCTCAATTTACATATGTTTTAACACGAAGATTGGGGGGAAATTGGGGCCTTTCTGAAGCCTTTTTGTCTCGTTTTGTTTCAGCCCCCCTCCTCCCCCCCGCCTCCCACCCCCATACGGGGCCTCACTTTGGTCCTGATGGCCGGGTTGCGGGCTCGCAGAACCCCCATCCTTGCAAATGCACGGCACCCTCCCCCCCCCCCCCCCCCCGCAAGCACGGGGGTGGTGTGTGTGTGTGTGTGTGTGTGTTTTGTTTTGTTTTTTGTTGTTTTTTTCCCCACCCGTTTTCTTCTCCTGGCCTCGCCGCCCTGGATGGGGCCGCGTTCCCCGTGAATGATCGCCTCGCTGTTGTTCCCGGGGGCTCGTGTGTGTGTGAGACTGAGGTGCTAGGATCTTCGTTTTCCATTTCCCACACAGGAAATTAAGCTTTTCCCTCCATTCGAACTTTAAAAACAACAACAACAACAAAAAACCATGGTGTGTATGTGAAAACTAACCTTCAGAATAGCCCATGTTTTTTGATTTAATTACCTGAACCTTTCTTTAGCCCCGCGGTGGAGTCTACCGGGGAGGCCGGGAGGATGACTGAGGTGGTTTTGTTTGTTTTCGAAGAGGTCTGCTTTCCCTTTCTGAGCCTCGCTTTCTTGCTCTTTCTTGCTCTGATCAATAAGGCGAGGGGTCTGGGTGCTCCGTGCCGGATGGCGATGAGCCCTGGAGTACCCGAAATTGAAAAGTGAAGTGACAAAACTGGTTGGTGGGGGGGCTCCTTGCTGCAGACAGGCAGGGGGAGGGAAATAAAGTGACCCCCAAACCAGACTCTCAGGCATTATACTTGAGACACGCAGCTTTGGGGATCTCACAGTTATTTCTCCCCTTAGGGACCATATTGCTTCTTAATTTTTTTCCTTTATGACTTTACCGAATGCTTCTGAAAATCATGCCATGTGTCCTGGTGATGGAAAGACCGTCCACAAAGACAGTTTTTCCTTTTTGTAAATCACAAGTAGAAAATGTCTTTGGCCATATTGCTCCTATAGAAAAACTGTTTCAAGCCGTGTGAACAGTTTGAGGAATAAAATAGTGTAGTCGGGTCTAAAAGCATAGAAAACAGGGATGGGGTGTGTTTAGATTTTTATTTGCTTAAGAATTTGAATGTTTTTTTTTTTCCTGCATGCTAACTAAAGAAATCTTATTATCCGGAAATAAGTGTAAATGGATGCGGGCTAATTCCAGTGCAGATTTTGGAAAGAAGATTCTGAAATAAGGCAAGAATTAGAGCGCAGAAACCGAATGAGTAAAACTCCTCAGTGGAATTTCAGTTTTATCAAATAAGATGTCAAAATTGCATATTCCTTACATGGCTTGATTTTAGGCTACTGATGGGGGAGAAAAACCCCACAGAACTAAAACTCGCATTAACGTTTCTAAGGTATCAGTTTTAATTTATTGAAAAACGTTGTTTGCTTTTAAATTTTTAATCGTATATAAGGTTCACAACGCCCTGAACCATTGGGTAACATGAGACTTTTATTCTTATTAATTATTAAATCAGACAGTTTAAAAACCTGGTGTCTAAGCCGGGAAGCTTTTTAAAAGTGCATCTTTAAGTCAAACAGATTTTTTAAAAATGGTTTTCTACGTTGGGCAATTAAAAAATATATATATATATGTATGTGTATATATATATATATATATATATAAGCTAAGGCAGATAATTAAATATGGATGGCTGGAGTATACAATTCGGAAAAATAGATATGTCAACAAAAGGTGCAGATATGTATAGCAAACTCAGACAATTTCTTGAAAATAGATTTCAGGATCAGACTAAATACACACATCTCAGAACATTCAAAGATATGTTCTGTATATTTTACCATTTAAAATAATCTATACCTCGATTAGTCTGTTTGGAATTTTTCTCAGATTGTAAGCAATCAGATCATGTAAAATATCCTTGTAGTCAGTTCAGAGGATCTAAAAAACAGAATTTGCAATTAAACAAAAATGGCTTAAGTTAGAATTTAAAAAGAAAATACACATTCATATTTTTGTGCACATTAAAAAAACACATGGCATGTCAGATTTTTCTGAAGCGTTCAGGGGCAAAGTATTGTATCTTCAGTTTGCTTACAATTGATTCAACAGAAACGGTTCTGCACACACACACACACACACACACACACACACACACAAAATCAAACATGGCAAGTGTTAACATGACTAAGTACAGGGTATAATTCTTTCGACTTTTCTGGAAGTTGGAAAAGTGCTATAAACATTTGGGAAGAAAGCCATGTCTAACACAATTTTTTAAAACTTTATCAAATAACTTAGGCAGTGTTTTCTCTGCATATCTAGCTCATAGAAAGGCTAACACCTCATTTCTGAATTGGAAATTTCATAACCGAGTAGCAAATCAAAGAAAATCATAGTTGTTAAATTTGAAAATAGACTGGGTTTTAGGTGATATTAGTAATGATGAGTTTATTAATTATAATTAAGTTTGTTAATTTTATCAGAGATACCTACTGAAATGTTTAGTAGTAAAATGTTAAAATGCCACTTTTTTATATACTTAACCCCCCCCAGATGAAACAAATAAGGGAAAGTATTACTGATTGTTAAGCCTGTTGAGGACTGTGGGGTGACATTATACCATTTTACATACTTTTCTGTATGTTTGAAAAATTGTAAATAAAAACTTAAAAGATATATACAGGTCACTAAAAACGTGAGAAAAATAATTAAAAGACAATTTGCACATATGTAAAACTTGGGTAATTAAAAAGGAAGCAACTAAATTTTAGAGTTTAACTTAATTTAAAAAATCATAACCTGAATTTTCTAGTTCCTAGTTAGAAGAAAAAGCTGTAGAAGTTGATTTTAGTGTGTGTTTGTTACCTCACACACAACCCAAAAGAAATCAGTAAATCACGTTGAACTGATAGTTTGGGGGTTTTGGGGTTGTTTTTTTTTTTTCAAGTTTTAAATCTGAACCTTCACATCCTTATTTAAGGAAAAAGCTGTGGAAATTGTCAAGATGTATGCATGTGTGTATATCTCACACCTCAAAACAAAGTACACCTAAAGCCGTATCATTCAAGAAACTTAAACATGCTTTTTTTTTTTTTGCATCCTACTTGGAGGGGGGAAAATCCCCCAGAAGTTGGGTGGTGGTGGTGGGGGGCTTATTGTGCATACCTACATGCATGCATACTAAAAGGGTTTTTGCAGCGTTCAGGCAAATACGTCACAGCTAAGCAGGAATTTAAGGAGGATGTACAGCGACAAAACAAAGTCCCCTGGGCCAGCAGAGACCTAAAGGTCCTTGACCCGACATCCCCTCTGTGATAACCCCTGTGCCTCTCTTCCTTGACCACATTCTGTGATGGCTGTAGGAAATTCCAGCAGCCAGTCATTCCACCTCTTGTGCTACCAAAAAAAGTCTTTGCCCATATGAACCCCAACTCTGTACCTTGTGTCCTGTGGTCCTAGCTTGGGTTCTGGCCCTCGGGGTCTCTGACACGGGAAGCCTCTTCCTTCTGCACGATAGCCCTGCAGCCTTGGCGTTGCCGAGAGCTTTCTCCGACTAGCTCAGCAGTCCCTGCTCAGACAGCCTGGTTAAGTTTCTTGCCTGTGAATGAAACCTAGTGTTTCTGTATGCTTTTTCAAGTTTACCACCCAGAACTGAACAAAATTCCACTTCATTGTGTTTTTGCTTGTACTGATACTGGTAAAACTAATTGTTAGAAACAGACTGGGGTTTGATTTTTAGATGTGGAGCAAAATGCAGTGGTTGGCATTTCTCATTCATTGTGTTTGGGCCTCAGTGTGGGCTCCCCCATCACCGCTGTGCCGCAAGGGCAGGTGTGAAATAAAGGAAGGCGCAGGACTTGAAGTCTGGGAATTTAGGGTTACGTCGTCGCACTCGGCGGCTGACCCAGAATGTGTCTGTAGGCAAGCTTTTTAAACCCTTCCGACGTCTTTGCCTTATTTATAAGTTGAGGGGCTTAAGTTAGGTGAGTTCTAGGGTTTCAATACAGTTTCTCCTGGCCCAGCACACAGCCCTAGCTTTCATTTAAAAAGGAGAAGTAGTCCACAGCGTCCCCGTGCCCGTCAGCCCAGTGTCACGCAGAAATCCCGGGAAGCAGCTCCAGTGCTTTGCAGAAATAACTCTTGACATTGTTTTGGCCAAGTGCAGGTTTTAAGGCATCACCTCATTCAAGCAGTACAGGCAGCTTGGCTTTAAGTAGCTGAAATGAATTTACAAAATAAAATAATCATTCCAAAAAGCATGTAAAGTCTTAAATGAATGAAACGTAGTTGTTGAGTTGTTGTTCCATCTAATGAGGTGCTGTAGGACGCGGGTGATTGCTTTGATCTGGGACGGATCTGAGTGAGGGATTGGAGCGACAGGTTAGTGTTCACTGCGTGACCTGTCCTCTGCTTGAAAATGACGCCCAGTCTGTAAATGGAAGCTGGGGTTAATTGGTCTTAGATTAGTTTGGAACCAGCACATTATTTTTAATGAAACATGGTATGCTTTAGGGGAAAAAAATGATACTCAGGATTAACTAAGGTTGTAGGAAATCTGAAATACTTCGTCAGTCTTGACGGTAATATTTGCCAAGGCTGACTGTGTGCCTGGCACTGGGGCTCTGTGCACGCGGGCACTTTCCGTGTATGGCCTCATTTCATCCTCACAGAGCTCTGTCACACAGGTGCTGTTGTTTTTCTCATGAGACAGATGAGGGAACTGAGGTTTGCAGGAGTCGGGGAGCTCGCCCAGTGCCACCCGACTGGCGAGTCAGGGTGCTGGGATGGGGCCTCCGGGGACCCTGGCTCCAGAGGCCCGTGCTAACCCACTGGGCCACAGCAGTGCTGGCTGCCTTTCCAGGACTCGTGGCGCAGGTCCTGGGAAATGGAAGAACCCATTGTTTAAATCTTTTTTTTTTTTTTTTCCTTTTTCTTGCACTAGGCTAGCATCTTCTGTATGTCAGTTAGCAACCACACAGAGTCAATTTTTACCAGCATATTGAAGGTTCTAGTCCCCACTGAGTCTGTTGGAAAATTAATTCTCTGTCTTTAGAATCCAAGTATGAAATCATTGTATATTTCTCTTTAGATTCATTTGCTTTCCTGTCTCTAAAGATTCCCTTTGAGCAGTGAGGCTTATTTGAGAATAAGGGTACTTTGTTGGATAAAAGTGAAGCAAACTTTTATTTGTGCAGTCACGGAAATAAAGTAAACAGCACTATAGCATAGACCTGTGCTTCCAACTCCGTTTGCTCAACTTTCCCAGACTTCCTGAGTAAACACAGATGGGTTTCCACTTACTTTTCAGTTTTATGTAGAAAGTTCTTTAGACTATAAATTCCACGTGCTGCTTTGAGTTTCAGTGTTTGCTTGATTATATGCCACGAGCAGGTCAGAAACCTACATTCAGACATTGTAAAGATTGAGAAGGTGATGATGTGCAGTAACGTGTTTTCATTTGGCTATATTTTGGTTTTTCCTGATGGTAATTCTAAATGTTTTAATTTGGGTCCTGACAGAATTTTCTGGTAATTTGATGGCTGGGGGAGTTTTGAAGGCCTTCTCTTTTTGAATAGCAAAATGGGATTGGCGGGGGTGGGGGTGGGGGCTCTTTGAAAAGATGACCTTCTGAATTTAATTCCAGATGTGGTATGGTAGTAGCTGCCTATGGCTAGTAATTCCCTGAATTGTTAATAAAATTAGAAGTGCTGGAAGGTGGGGTGGAAGGCGGCCCAAACACCTGGGTCTGTCCTCATCTCAGCCATTAAGCTCTGAGATTGGGGAAATGGATTTATAGATTTTGAAGCTTAGTTTTCTTACTTGCGATAGAGAGTGTCTTACCTAGCCAGTGATTCTGATTTCACCTCTTAGCAACTAATAATTGTAGAAACCAAAAGATCAGGGTGTGTGTGCTTGGTTAATAAGCGAGGACGGGCTCCCGAGCGGCAGAGATCTTAACCGTGGTTTGCAGTGACACTTTGTTCAAAGATCAGATGCCAAGGAGCTGCCGCAGAACAGGCAGATGGACAGAGACCCCGAAGTTAGGGGTTTGCCCTGTGCCTTGTTTTATTAATACAAACATTTCAGTGCTTTCTTGATGAAAATGTTAAAGCTTTTAAAAAATAGAAACATTTTCTTTTTTTCTTTTTAAAGTAAAAGGTAATTAAATCAGATTTCCATTTGACACTATCTTCTCTGTTAAAATGTTCCGGTACTACTGTCACGGCAGGTGTGTATATAAATAGAGTTCACTTTGCTCTCAAAGCAAATTGTGGGAGGAATGAAGAGGACTTTCAGCTTTCTATAATGTCAGCTAATTGAATTTTTACATGAAGGAATATTGCTTGATTACACTTTTTATTACTGTCATTGTTTAATAATATTTTGGCCCTGATAGACCAGTTTCATTTGCACTATTAATTTTTAAATAAGGAAGTTATGTTTTTAATTTTCTAAATTTACTGCTAAGCATTAAAAAAAAACCACAGTTGATTATTGAAATTTACCAGTAATTATTTCACTGATCAATACTACACGAAAGAAAAAAAGACCTCATTGTGTAGATTATGCATCATTAGTAAATATCTGTTCAGAAGATAAAGTTCCATGTCGATCTGAAAAAGGACCTTTAGTTTTAAATTGAAACTTAATCCTCTGGCTGCCGGAGCTGCTTCCTTCCTACCCCCCTTAGGAAAAAAAAAATCTCTCCTTATCTTTTTGTTTTGTTTTGTTTACTTGCTTTACTAATAGCTTTATAAATAACTATGTGCTTTCTGGGCTAGTAATAATATATGGCCAGCAAATGGGAAGAGTTTTTCTTTTCTTTTACCACCTGTGTGTCTCTCCGGGGAAGAATGGTTTCTCGGCTTGCTCATTACCATGGATAAAGCCGTGTCTGCGGGATTGAATTTGTAGAGACCTTACATGTGTGGTCACTCAAATATTATCTGAATACAGCCATAGATGATTTTTGTGGGGTGTTCATTTTCTAATTTTGCTGCATTTGCAGGGCTGATTTACATGCTGAATATACATGTATTTGACACAGTGAAACTGCATTTTAGCTTTGCTTTCTTTTTTTTTTTTTAATCTTCCTAAGGGAAATTTAGAATATTGTGTGTGATAGTTTATATTTACGAAACAGATTGGCATTATATTTTAGTGAAAGTAAAGCGAAACAGATTGGCATTATATTTTAGTGAAAGTAAAGCGAGTGTATTTTATTTGTTTATTGTATTTTAATTTTTACAGCTGTTTATTGTTTGTTTCCTATTTCATTCACCAAAACAACAATCACAGTAAATAAAGAAAAATATATATTGATGTAGCTTTTTTTTTTTTTAAAGGAACAATCAAAAGGGGAAGATTTTTTAAATGCCTGGGTTAGTGGATCTTTATTTTTAGTTTGCTTTAGAGTTGCTTAAGATCAGTGTTTTCTCAACTGACCATACCTTATCTGTCTGTCCCCATCCTTCTTTTTCTCTTTGCTATCCCTAACTGGATGGGACTGATGGGAACGACATGTCTCTTCAGGAGCTGGATGAGGTATTGTGTTTTGAATATTTTTGTATGTTAGTTAATAAGATTATGTCGGATTTTTCCTGAAGTCTTTGGTCATATACAGAACGCTAACAGAGCTTATATATATTTTAGCATTTACTTTGATTACCTATAATTGTTGTGCTTAACAATTTAATCCTCAGGATTTATTTAATATGCTTTCACACCAGGTAAATTGGTGGCTTAGGGAAGGGCTTAAGGAACTACTATTTACTGCTCTTAGGAAAGTGTTTCGACTTTGGCAGCAGTAAAGATGGAGCCTCTTCTTGCACTTCCAAAACCCAGATTGTTTTTAGGATTATGTGTGTAACTCACATGGAGTACGGAAGGACATGATGTCTGGGGAGAGCCTGAAGGAAGGAGGGCTCAGGCCCCGGGGACCCGCCCAGGAGGCTTCGCAGCCCTGTGTTTGGGGTGAGGCTGGTGAGCCTCCGCGCGTGCTCACTGAGCTGGGGAGTGTGGGGTCTGCTTTCTGCCCCCTTCCCAGCAGCACACTTTTGGCCTTTTCCTGACTTACTGACTGTTCACCCAGAAGATGAAGAGGGTGCATATTCCTAGCACTTTATTCTAGAAGCGCTAATGGAAGGGTCGAGGGGCAAGGAGATTGAACTGTGGCTGTCCATTTTGTGTCTCCATCACTCGTTTCAGCAGCAAAGGGGTAAAAATATTTTTCCTGAGGGTAGACCTTTTAAAAAGAGTAATGGAGGGGGGTATTTTTTGTTTTCGGTTTTTTTTTTTTTTTTTTAGAAGTCTGACCAGTGAGCTGGGATTAGGGTGACTATCTTCAAAACCATTGGGGCTCCTAACTAGAAGATAAAGATCTACCTGTAAGCTTTAAAATCCTTTTTAACTCGTTGATAATAGCAACAGACAGGGGACAACCTCAATATCCCGCATCGAGAACTGGTGAAATAAGTGAGGTAGATCGTGTCCTGATGCTCCGTCCCTCCGACCGAGCGTAGCCCTTCCCCGCGGGCCACAAACCCCTGAGCTCCCAGACCCGTGGCTGAGTGCAAAGGAGCCTGGGGCCAGATAGCACGCATGATGTGATTCCCGCTCTCTCGGTTTCTGATTTAGAGAAGAAGGACTCATATTGGTGCTTGTGTGTACTTAGAAGGTTTCTGAAGAGACAACAGTTTGCAGTGGACACCATCCAGGAAAAGTCTGGGATGGAGGAGAAACTTCCTTTCATTGCTTACCTTTTTCTTAGGTTGGATATCCGTTTTTCAAACATGTGCATGTATTACTTTTGTCATTAAAAAACAATTAGGATTTAAAAGCAGCTACCCTTAAGCGGGTAGCTCATTGAGCCACGTGCCATGGCTTTGCTGACCAGCCTTGAGCGGCGTGAAGGTCTGGGGCTTAGGGGGGAGGCCTTGTAGAACAGATGTTCCCCCTTGTTGAACAGTTCGGAGATACGGGCCTTATGGCCCCCAAAGGGAAGTGTGCGATGGGGGACAGATAGCAACAGGACAACTTGGGTTGAAGAAGCGTTGACCACTGTCCACACGGGGATCGCATCTAAAGTCAGGGTACTCAGGATTGGCCCTCTGAGCCAATTTCCAGTCTTTCCTCCTTCCACTGTTGGAGCTAGCAGGCCCTTCTGCTTTTCTTCTTAGCTTCTGGGTGTTTAAAGGGGCTCTCCACATTGTCATCAGAGACCCTGCGTGGAGAGCCCCTTCGCCACACACAGCTCACGTGCTGTCGGAATTCTCTGGACTCAAAGCCCAGTCCCCGGCCCTGTGCACGGGCCTCCTCATGCTCTCAAGCGCTTCACTTGGCCCTTCGTGTCCTTTGTCCAGACCCATTCCATCTTTTATGGAGTGTAGCTTCCAGAATTGCATTTTATTTACTTCGTTCCATCTCCTTACTGGTGACTCAGCTAGTTATAATTGTATACTTGTTACTGCTAAATTCCCAGGTGCTGAGTGAGGTAGGGGCTGGGGATGTTTGGGAAGGGTGTCCAGAACCCCGCCTCACCGGAGCTGCAGGGGGCTGCAAATTAGTGCCTTCTGGGAGTGGTGAGCGTGACCACCTGGTCCTGGGTGTGAGGTAGGTGGAAGCACACCCCATTGTAGTTGAGGTCTGGGCAGACTTTGCTGACTGCACCCCTTGGGTCTCCCAGAGTAGAGCCATCCTGTTCGGTGGCGCTCCGTAGTGTGTCCGCACTAGACTGTCATTCTGCTTAAATCAGCTTGAAAGTCTGCAGCCTGGGGGACCACTCTTCTTCCTTCTCCAGAAGGACCAAGTGTGGTGTCCCTACTCTCTTAACCCAGAGAAGTATCTGGCCCTCTCCTTTGCTCCCTGCTCTAATCTACTTCCTCTTGTATAACAAAGTCATCTCCCAAGCTGTTGGGTTTTTAAAATTCATAATAGGACGTAATAAAAAATTACAAGAAGTAAATGTCAAGCTCTCCAACCACGTAGCCTGGGCAGCGGGGAGTGATATAGTGGGGACATGGGGGCCCCAGAGTGGGCCCACTGGTCACCTGCTGAGAATGTCCGTCATGGGGGAGCCGGCCGGTGGTAGGGAGGAGGCAGGGGCTCATTGTCCATATTTGTACAACGGGGCAGTCCCCTCCAAAGACTTGTTGCGATACAGAGATCAATTTAGTGGAAGGGCAGCACTGACAACTCAGGCCATCATTGCTCCCTACTGATTTTTTTTAAGGATGTGTATAATAATTGAGAAGAAAGGAAAATCAGTGAAACTAGCAGCATTTATATCTGTCTGGATGGTGTGATTCTCTGATTTTTTATTTCTGTATTTTTTTTATATTTAAAAAGGTGTCTGTTTTGAACATTTATTGTTTCATAACCAGAAAAAGTAATCACTATTTTAAAACTTTCACAGATTTTAAAAAACACACGGTAGTGCTGACATCCTTTGATCGAGTTATGCCTGTGGCCTGACTTCATCATATGCTCTCCTAATTCTCTCATGTGGAAGCGAGGGTGGCCGGGCTATAATTTTCAGCGTCCCTTCTGGCCTTTTTAACTGTTCATTGCCACAAGCGATCCAGAACTGTCGGTATTGTTTCTTGTTGCCAATGCATTATGCCTGAATGTAGTTTATTTATTTTATTTTTAGAAGTAGGGTCCGGGGGGTGGGAGGGGGGAGTGGGTCTGACCATGCTAATCTCAACAGAGGCTTTGCCTTGTCCTTAATCTTACAGTACACTACTCAGGGTTTTCTAAGAGTAGAGAGGCTCTATATTCGGAGCAGCCAGATTTATAAGAGTCTGTGTGTGTGTGCGTTCCTTCCGTAGATCAAGAGCTTGTCCGTACCGTCTGGTGCTCTTTTAGGGGCGAATGTCAACGTCCAAAGTGGATCAAGGGCGAAAGATGACTTGAGTGAGACTAGTAAGAAGCCTTTTGGGTGTGCTGTTTTGAGCTTCTGTTGGAATTTTCCTGTGTTGGCAACCCTGGGTTAGGGTCGCACACCCCCACAGTTCTTGGAGGACAGAGCCACAAATCAGAGACAGGAATTCTGATACTCTTATGAGTACAGTTTTTACTAATTTTTTTTTAGTTTAAAAAATAGGGGAAGATATTTTACTTGAGAAGCACAAGTTCATTTAAGAAAAGCTTTAAAGACCGGTGTCCTATATTCAGAGAGGGGACTAAGTTGAAATTCAGCCAGGATGAGTAAAGAGAATTAAAAATCTGGCCATTTTTAAAGCCTGTGTTGGCTAGAATGGCAGCTTGAAAACTGATATGTCCTGGGTCTTAAAAAAATAAGAAAACATATTCTCAAATGTGAAGTGAGGTTTCTGAAACTGAAAGGGTGATTGTTTTGCACTTAAAATGTATTTTTTTAATGTTCATCTTTGTTCCTGTTTCAAATAATTGACATTTATCTTCAGTTGTGTTTACTCTTCTCAAAACAATGTGGTTTTTTAAATTTAAAGTTTGTACTGATAAAATAAATGACACATTTCATCCAAGTGCTGCTGAATTTCTTTTTCACGATAAGCATGGCTATAGACTATGTTAGAGAGGGGACAGGTTTTCCCATTTTTCAAATTGGCAAAATCCTGATGCAGTGTAGGGGATGCTAGGGCCAGCTTGGCCAGCTGGCATCTGTCCCCTATGGGCGGGGGTCTCTTCATTAGCAGGCTTCCTTAGAACATTTAAAGAGAAATGTGTTTGCCCCAGTTTTGACTTACATGCATTTTTGAGGGGAACACAGCTCTTGTGTAAAATTAAGTACTGCTGAAAAGAGGTGAGTCCACTTCAACTGACTTTTCTCATCTGACAGTTTCTTATTAGTTTCAGCTAAAGTGATACTAATTACTATCCAGATAAATTTAGATAAATACCATCTCTGTATCTTTTTAGTTCAGTATATTTGTAAAAACAGTACAAAGTGAGATCCTGAGTTTAAAAGCCATAAATAAAACAAATTATTACGCCATTGAAAATGATACAGTGATAAAACATAGCGGGACGGGTAATAAGCCAGGGTCGCGAGAGCAGTGTCGCCCGTGAGGAGGCGCCGCAGCGGCTCAGCCTTGCTGAGTTTTAAGAGTTGGAGGTGGAGGTTCCCGTTCTGCTCCCGCGGGCCCACGGCTCTGTGTCCAGCACCGCTGTGTGCGTGGCCGCCCCCCCTGCTTTGGTCCCTCTGCCCTGCACGAGGTTGCGCACCTCCTGGGGACTTCGGAGCAGGAGTTGGAGGAACAGACAGCCCCGCTGCTTGCTGTCTGTCCTGCTCTGTCTAGGATGAGTCGGACCCTCATCGCCGCGTCCACAGAGGGTCAGGGAGGGAGGCCACTTTCGCCTGTGCGCTCCCTGGGAGCCTGCCCTGTAGTCCCAGGCACCGCTGGAGGGGGGACTGGGGCTGAGGACTGTGTTTCCTGGTGGTGTTTCAATCTGGAGGCTTCTTGTCCTGATTTGTTTTCTTAGCAAATTGCAGTTCTGTTTCCCGGGCCTGCCAAAGGGCCGGGCTGCTCGTGCAGTAGATGGGGCTTCTGGAGTCCGCCCGCCCGGTGGTCGTCTGTCCCGGGATAGCTTTGTGACCTTGGGCAAGCTCCTTAACTTTTCTGAGTTTCAGTTTCCTCATTTACAGATTGGAATAATAGTTCCTAGCTCACCTAGTTTCTGTGAGGACTAAAACAATACAAAGAACATAAGATCCCTATTAGGGAGCTCTGAAAAGCGAGCTGCGCCTGAGGGTTACCGCTTCGTGGACTCGGCCCCGGATTGCGCAGGTTGGATGACACACGGTTTGTTTACAACTGCAGACGACACCGTGGTCCTGTAGGGTCCACGCGGCGGCGGAATGCTGGTGACTTAATCACGACTCACAGACGCTCCGGGAGCAGTTACGAGGATTCTGGTCCCTTCGTTGTGGTCGTTGCACACGGTGTGATCTGTGAATGCACAGAAGGCCCTAAGCCCCTGGGGGCAGAACTGGGCAAGGGGGTGGAGTGGGGCAGGGCAGATGCAAGACCCCAGTTTGCTTGTAAGAATTTTGCTATAAACTGTTCAGGATTTAGGGCTTATTACTTGAAGAATTTTTTTAATGTAGGTTTTTCCTTACGTTCTGTTTTTCCCCTTTATCTGTGGATTTTTAAATTTTGCCTTGTTCCTTTATTAGAAAAGCAAACCAAGTATTTGCTAAATGAATGAAAAAATAAATTTAGATAAATGCAAGGAAGGGGGAAGAAAAGCAATATAAATTCTTCACCCAATTCTGCAGTATGATTTAGAAAATTTACAAAGTATTACCTATACAAGACTTATATATTGTTTTCCATTATTTTTTGATCATCATTTGGATCTTTGGAAACTGGCAGTTCTAAATTCTGAGCTCTGGAGGCACCTCAGGATTCTTTGAACCTGTTCACTGCCTCTAGGCAAGAGAACAGCTTAACCAAGCCAGACCCACGGTCACCCTCCCCATCTTCCAGGCTTTCTAAGGCAGTGTCTTATGCAGGAAAAATCAACGGGAACGCTCAGTATCATTTCAAAATAAGTGAAAACTTTGCCTGTGGACATTGAGCTGAAGAAAGGAAGCGGCAGTCAGGATTGCAGTCAGATTTTTCAGGATGGCTTTTGCCAAATGGTGGGTAATTTGCTAATCGTTTTAGGCAGTTCTTTCACAGATTTTAACACACAGTTAATGATCTTGTGACCAAGATAACTGGATCAGCCCCATTTCCAAAATAAGCTAAATGTGTGAGAGTGAACCTCGCTCCTGTTGAACGTTTTGTTTGAGTCCATTTGTAACCTAGTGTTTTTTTTTAACTTGTATCTGATTGCATTAGTTTTTGAGGTTCATGCCGTCGTGTGTTACAGTACTAGTACTAAGAGGTCTTTCTGTTAAGGATCTTTTGTTGATTTTTTTTATTACATTTCTATAGCCAGATCAAGTCAAATTCATGTTCACAAGTATGTCCAAGAAAATTAAGAACTGGTGCATGAAAAGATAGGAAAACAGTCCCAAATCCTAGCAGTTTCAGAGCAAGCTTATGATCAGGCAAGTGCACTTACTCCTCCATTTTTTTGTCTTCTTAGGGAGCGACATTTAAGAGGGTGTAAGAGTTTGCCTGTCAGAGTGGAATCTGAATGATGTTTTTTCATGTCCCTTTATTTCCCCGTAGCTTGCTGATGACCGTATGGCTCTGGTGTCAGGCATTAGCTTAGATCCAGAAGCAGCAATTGGCGTGACAAAACGGTCACCTCCGAAATGGGTGGACGGAGTCGACGAAGTAAGTTGAATGTTAGTTTCATGAATGAATGAATGAATGTTAGTTTCATGCTTTCTTATTTCTCTAAGTCATTATGATGCCGACGTCTGTTACGCTCTCTGCCACAAAGACTGATCCGGTTCCACTTGAGTGCACGTCCCTGGAAATACTTTGCTTTAGGTTCCTTGAGTTCACACACCACAAGAAGAGGTGTGTGTGTGTGAGCGATCTTGGCGTTAGGAGTGACTACCTGGATTATAGAGAGAAACTGAAGAGCTGTGTGACGAGGAGGGGTGTTTGAATGAAAAGTTGCTCACGCGTCAGCGAGCCTACAAGTCGGCCGAAGGCTGCGCTCGTACTTGGGTACAGCGAATTGTCTGGGAGGCCGACGACGCCTGGCGGGCATCATTGGGGTCCTGGTGATTTCATTTGTTTAGATACAGTATGATGTCGGCCGGATCAAACAGAAGATGAAGGAGTTAGCCAGCCTTCACGACCAGCATTTAAACAGACCCACCCTGGATGACAGCGGCGAGCAAGAACGTGCCATCGAAATAACCGCCCAAGAGATCACTCAGGTGAGGGTGGAAATGGACCCCGGGGGACGGGCACTTCCCAGCTTCTCATGACCCTCTCAAAAGCCATTACGTGGTGCAGACTTTAAATCAAATCACACTTCCCAACCCCAAGTTCACAAAGGGACATGAGGCCCTGAGTTCCCCCAAGCATCAGCATGTGTTGTAGAGGAATGGGGCTGGTTTTCTCAGTGGTCAGTAGATACCACCACGGACTGAGTTAGACGTGTGTACCTTTAATTGTGTACTAGTGATTACAAATTATTCATGTTAAGAAATGGTCCTCGTAATTGGAAAAGATCGGGAGCTGTTGCCCAAGACTCAAGTATATTAGTATCCTTGAGGAACTTAGTACCCTAGAAGAATTCCTTGTAAAATGCTCAACTTGAGTAACTTTTAAGTAAGCTGACTAGTGTGTGAGCTCTAGTGTTTTACATTTTGTACTTGTTTGCGTCTCCTGGTTGTGATCAGCAGTGGAGGGGCCAGGTGCTCCGGGAGAGCCGTGGGTGTTGGAATGTTTGAATCCCAGCTCTTGGCAGGGTAACAACGCCATGGTTCTCATCCCTCTGACTCTGGTGTTCTCATCTATAAAATGGGAACAGTAATATTAATGCCTGCCCCAGGGTGGGCATGGGGGTTAAGTGAGAAGATGGCAACAGCAGGGCGACACATGACGACGCGTTAGAAGGCGCGCCCCGCATCCTTTCCCGTCTGGTTGGGTCTTTCTGAGGATGTAGAGGAGGCCTCCGGCAACTTTGATCTGGTCCCCTTTCCCGAGGTCCGTCTGCGTGAACAGAGCGGTTGCCGTCCCTGGGACGGGAGTGCGGAGGCGCTGGCGCTCGGGGCCCCTTCCCGGCCCGCTGTGAGCCATGGGCTTGTTCTCCCAGCTCTTCCACAGGTGCCAGCGAGCCGTGCAGGCTCTGCCCAGCCGGGCGCGCAGGGCCTGCTCCGAGCAGGAGGAGCGGCTCCTTCGCAACGTGGTGGCCTCGCTGGCGCAGGCTCTGCAGGAGCTGTCCACCGGCTTCCGGCGCGCGCAGTCGGGCTACCTCAAACGTGAGTGTCACCGGCCGCTCTGAGGGCTTGGGGGTCACGAGAATGCCAGTGCTAGGACTGCGACCGCTTCGGTTTTCATCCTTCTCTTCTGCTGCTCGTTTTCCCTTTCCTCCTCTGCCCTCCATGATTACCCCTGGGGGAACTTCACACCTTCCGGCGCCCACGGAAGCCGCCGCCCCCGCGGGAGGTGCTGCCTGGACTGAGGCTGAGCGCAGGCTGTCAGGACAGCCCACAAGCAGCGAAGCGTCCGGCTTCAAGAATTGTGGGAGAATCCTTCCAGCACGTGTGTGAAGCCTGTAGCTCTCCAGATGTTGGGTTGGGGGAAGCTGCTAACAAAGAGGAGAAATGCGTTGTAATGACGTGAAAGCTTTATATTTCCACAACAACTGAAGTATTTGAGTGCCTGGAAACCTTTTCTGCGAGTAGTTGAACCCCTGGCTGCTGGCTGCTTGGACTAGTGACCCACTCAGCCTACCTTTTCTTCTAGACAGCGGGAAGTCTGGTTGGCCACATCCGCGCTCGAATCACCTCATAAACGGTTCTACTTGCTTGCCGTTGTAATCAATAGTGTCCCCACATACTGAAGAAACAGAAACCGAAACCCAGTCCCCCACCTCTGACAACTGGCATGTTTGTATTTTAATTTCAATACTTCTGAAATTTGATTAGGGCCATTTGGAATTGTTACTAGGGATGCTTCTAGAGAGAAATACTGATTTTTAAAAAAAAATGTTTTGTAACAGCAGTTAGATGAAACGTTTCCGCCTCACTTAGAGACTCTCAGGTGGCTTTAAGTGCCGCGTTGTCACTCATTCGCATCGAGTGAATTGTACATGTGTACAGTGTGATTTTTATCCTGAATAACCCTCAGTGCTTGCATATCGTTACCTGGTTATAATCCTTTACTCTCCCCCCGCCTCTGTTGGAGATAGGCTCCTTTTAAAGCTAAGAATATCTCCATTTTGACTGTTGAGTTTTACTCTAGATTTCCCCTTTTTAATGGTGGAACAGTAACCAGGATGGTTTACGTATTCGAGTAAAGTGAATTCCTATCTGTGATAGGCATGAAGAATCGAGAGGAAAGATCCCAGCATTTTTTTGATACGTCAGTACCACTAATGGATGATGGAGGCGATAATACTCTTTACGACCGGGTACGTGACGGGGCTGCACGACGGGCTGCTGCGCATTTGCGCTCCGCTCTGTTCCTTCTCCTCCTAGACCTGTAGCTTCCGTGCAGTGCCGATGGGGCAGCGCTGCTTGACCTGTACGTCCGTCAGGTCGTTTTTGCGGCAGGTGGAAGAACAGTCATGGGGGCCATACTGTTCCTTCCTTTCTGTAGGCTGCAAGGAGGCCTTGCCATCTGCCTTCCAGAGCCTTCGGGAAAGCAGTCTGCGCACCGCACGTTGGGAAGAACCCAGAGAAGTGCAGGGTCACCCCCGGTGGTTTTGCTGCTCGGCCCTGCGTAGCTGCAGATGGGTTCTCTTCGCGTCCCCTGCTTCAGCCCCTAGTGCTTCAGACTGTCCTGCTTGTTGAGGAATTTGGATCTTTCCTGTCAGGGAAAAATAAGTGCTTATGTGTTGTGTTGATGTGCTCTATAGAAATATTTTCAGAATTCAGTCTTTAGATGGTATCTGCAGCCGTACAGTGTACCATCTGGTGGGGGAAGAGGAGAATCTAAAGCTACAAATCCGGTACTTCTTGTCTCGCTAGGGTTTTACGGACGACCAGTTGGTGCTGGTGGAGCAGAACACGCTGATGGTGGAGGAGCGGGAGCGGGAGATCCGCCAGATCGTGCAGTCCATCTCAGACCTGAATGAGATATTCCGGGACTTAGGAGCGATGATCGTAGAGCAGGTATGCGCTTTACCTTCCTCATCGCCGAGTCTTCCTGCCGTGACATCTGGTCCTTCTGGAGACTCTTGAATCTGCATTCGTGTCGGGAAGCAAAATTTGACCCTCCTCCCCCCATGTATGTGTGTGTGTGTGTGTGTGTGTGTGCGCGCGCGTGCGCGCGTGTGCTTACATGCTTCCATGGGTCTGTGTATGTGCAAATGATAGCCATATACTAATGTCCATTTCCTATAAAACTACTGATAACGTTTATTTTTTTAAGTAAAAGATAAACATGGGTAGACAGTCTTGTGTTCTCTGCCCGTACTTCAAGGATGCTGACGAGACCACCCTACCGGGGCGTCTGGTGGGTTCTGCCCCCACTCAGCAGTGATTCTGGAGGTAGATAAGGTTTCCCTTCTAATTTTGGCAGGTTGCTGTGTAAGGGCAACTGGAACCACTAGCTTTCAAGTAGAATTAAATTGTTTGTTCAGTGTTACAATCTGATTAGGGTATTTTATTATCTCGCCAGCAGGGATTTGGGTCCTGATCCCCCTGCAGCCAGCTGCACAGTGGAGTGTTGAGGCCGTGGAAGATCTAGTTACAGTAATTACTCTCGCGGTTCCCGAGGAACTGCGCTTGCCCCCTCGTCTGATGCAGCGGGTTCCATTAAGAGCTCTGTTCTCCACCTAGCCTGGTGTTCCCTTCTTTCCGCTTGAACCGACAGATTAAACAATTAAAAACAAAATTCTCCTTGAGGCAAACGTGTAATTTTACACGGTGGGTCGGAGCTCACCATCTCTGTTCTGACCTGTGGACACCCGTGTTGGCGTTGACAGGCGTGCTGGTCAGTTTGCAGGCCTAATCGTGACTGGGCCTGGCTTAACCAGTGCGCTCTGCTCACTGGAATCCAAGCATTTAAGCAGCCCATGGGCACAGAAGTCAGGCCCTCGCCTCGCAGAGCCTGTTTCCACCCAGCCGTGTATCTCTTAAAGCCCCAGTAAGTCTGAGTGTGGCATATGTTAGAGCGGCTAAATCCGAAAAAGAAACCTCAGCTTGTCAGTATTTCTTTCTGACGAGTTAGACTTCATGTAACTAACACAGCACTCTGCCGCTGAGTGCCTCACACTGCTTGATGATGGGTTCCAGAGCTTTCCGTGTGCCCCTTTCCAGCAGCGGTTGAGTAAAACAGATAGTGCTTGGGTCATGGTGGCTGCGGCTGCAGGTTCTCAGTGGCTGTTGTCGGTCGTCTGTAGCTGTCATCTCTCACTCAGGGTACCGTCCTTGACAGAATTGACTACAACGTAGAGCAGTCCTGTGCCAAGACCGAAGATGGCCTGAAACAGCTTCACAAGGTAATGCCGTGTGTTTCCACAGCTGAGAGTTCGGGGAGCCGTTCTCGAGTACCCGGGACACGGGAGGGGCTCGCAGCGGCGGGGCGTGCGGGAGCGCCCTGGGTCTGTGTAGGCGGTGCTGACCGCGGGGGACCTGGTCACCCTGCTGCAGGGAGCCACTCCACGGGCGCCTTGCACCTGGATTCGAAAATTGCTGAGAAGTGACAGGAGATTATAAAGGAATGGGGCATTTCTTCCTTTCAGAAATTATTTCGTTCTTCGGCTCTTCTTGTTTTAGGAAATCAAGGGAATGGGCGTTTGCTAGGTCGAACATTCTGTCCACTTGTTGCTGCCGACTCAGGTCTCTCTTGCTGTGACGCATTTCTGATGCATTGCTGGCAGAGGATTGTTCTGGAGCAGATAAAAATCTCATTTTCCCTTTTAGTTACCGCAGTATGTCTGTGTGCCACCTTGAGAAAAGCGTAGTTTGTTGAAGTGAGAGTAGCTCTCTTAGTCTTTGCTAATAAGGTAGCTATTTCTGGGGTATCCTTCATGATGTTTATTGAAAAATAACCAGGAAGCGTCTTAGGAATCTTGTCATCAGTGGTGAGAAACGTCCAGAGGCACTGAGCAGCCCCCTGTGTAATTGGGAGCGCCGTTTCTTTAAAAGGAACAGATGCTCGTACTTCGCAAATACAGCGAGTCCCGTTGAGGCCGTGCGATGGCTGCAGCCATGTAAGGAGCGTTTTTCCCGCCCGCACGTGGACGGCTCTGCCGCCGTTCGGAAGCCGGTTGCTCTCCACGGCAGGGCGGCCCCGTCTGACGATGCACCAGCTTTACGGGGAGGGAACCCTGCGCCTCCCTTCCCTGCGCTGGCGGCCGCGGCGGAGCACGGGTGACGCCGGCGCACGGTGGGAGGGAAGGGCCTGCCCCGGGCGAGCAGAGGCTTCTTGAGCTGCCGAACCTTCGGATGAAAGACTGATAACCAGCTTGAGTTTTCTGCCCTGAAACACCCACTTTCTGATACGCTGTTGAATTATGCATTGGTTTTGAAGTTTCTTAAATAAAAGCTAACGAGACATGTTTTGTAATAAGGCGCAGATAAAGGGCAGAGCTTTCTCTGCAGGAGTGTACAAATCCAGTGGGAACTAGAAGTTTTGTTTTGGGTTCTACTTTATAAATCACTTTGAGAAGCTTTAAAGTATATCATTTCAGATCGGCTTCCCTGGTGTTCTAGGTTCCGTATTATTTGCTCCAGCTTCCCCCTCCGGTCACACGGCTGTCAGTGGCGTGGCTGGCCGGTCCCCTGGCGGTCCCCTCATCGGAGGAGGATGGAGCCTGGGGCTGGTTCCGCACGGGCCGGACTCTGCAGATGGGTTAATCTGCCTGCCCCGATGTTTCCTCCTGGTTGTTGAGTGGCTCCCCGTGGGTGTGTAGGCTCCCTTAGGAAACAAAACCACCAGTCAGAAGGTTGATGGGGACCACGGAGGTAAAGCAGAAGAGATTGGATATTCTTAGACGTTTCCATCAGGCTGTCTCCTTCGTGTCCTTCCCTGTGAAGGAGCATCACCTGGGGAGGGTAACCTTGCAGCTCCCTCCTCGGCCACACTCCTCTCCCGGGTCAGTCCCCAGGAACCCAGGTGGGGCGTTTTTGTGTGGAGCACAGCAGGCGTGGTGTGAGTGAGGGCGTCCCCCTCCTTGCCCCCGCCGCCCAGCCCTGCCCGGGGCCTCCAGGCTGCTGTGGGCAGGGGAGGAGTGCAGCGGGTGCTGAACTCTGGAAGCTCCTGTCCATTGTGCTGGCGGAAGCACTGCGGGCGAGCGACTATCTCAGGGAGGCTCTTCGTGCTCTGAGACCCGTGGGGCGTACTTCCACACTCCTGTTGCTGCAGAGGGGTGTTCCTGTTTCCAGCATCGGGAGGCAGAAAACGCCCCTCTTGGGGGCCGTCAGTTCATACACACTGGCTGGGGTGAGCTCAGCCCGTTGTTGGAGGTCATCACGAAGGATGACCCAAAAACTGTGTCCAGAAACAGGAGGCGCTCCTCAAAAGAGTGGCTCCTTGGGGTCAGTGGAAGGGGGAGGAGAAGCAGGTCCACCCAGCCCTGGGGTGGAATCTGGGGCTCCTGCCGCCAGCCTGTGTCCTTTGTGGGCCCGGGCTGGCTCCCGTGTACCCAGGGTAGCTGGGTAGCTCCGGCCTCCTGCAGGCTGTCCGCCCGCATTGAGGAACGTGCTAGAACTGGCGGCAGGGCTTGTCGTGACGTGACGTAGCCTGTGGCAGAGAGGCCAGAGATGCAGACAGAGCCGCAGGCCCAGGACTGGAAGACTTGATTTTGGATTTTTGGGAAAATGACAGCCTTTTTCCCCTCTCTCTATAGGCAGAGCAGTATCAAAGGAAGAATCGGAAGATGCTTGTGATTTTAATATTATTTGTCATCATCATTGTCCTCATTGTTGTCCTCATCGGCGTGAAGTCTCGCTAGGCGTCCGTGGGGCTGCGTGTGCCACCCGCATGGCCTCCCGGGCGTGAGGGGCGTGGCCACCCCGCGGGCACAGCAGAGGCGCGGGCTGTGGACCGCGTGGGGGCCTCAAGCGCCGGCCTGGACTCCTCGTCACAGTCGTGCTCAAGCAGAGGGAATGGGCTTCTGGTTTTCCTTCGTTGTCAAGAATTTAAGGACCTTTGCTACTGCTGCAGGATAGAGATTGAGCAGTGTTATCAGTCATAATATATATTTTTTTTAGAAAGAGAAAATGAGTTGAATGTTTACAGGCACTCCACAAGCTGGTCGATACTGTATGTGCATATGTTATTTTTTTAGCTGTCATGTCGGAGCAACATGTTAAAATAATTTTTGGAAACATTTTTTAAAAACCATCTGGTTTTTAAGAAATTTGGTACCAAAAATTTGTGAGTAGAGGCAAAAATGCCTCTTCATCTTTCTTTGTATGTTTTCCAGTTGAAAACAAACTGAGAAGTCCTTTAAGAATTTATAATCCATTCCCCATTAACTTAATTTAGCTTTTCCATCACTGTTAATGATCAGAGTAACAAAGTGTGAAAAAGAAGAAACCATCATTGATGGTAATTAACACATTTAGATGGGCCGGTTACAACGGCCTCATAAGTTTGAGTTAACTGTAAATGGGCTGTTCCTCATCCAGAATCCGTGCCCTGCATCTTCTACTGTAAACCAAAAGGGGTTACTAAACAAAACCACCTAAACTTAGAAGTTGCTAATTCAAACCGACCTCACCAGAAAACATGCAAATGGAAGATGGGCAGTGTCATGGAAGTCACCAGAATCAGCCGGTGTGTCCCTGTGCTCGTCCCCAGCTGTCCTTGCTCAATCCATTACTTCTATACTAACCACATAATGGCCTGTTCAAACCAGACACCATTTAATGAACTGTGAATTTACACACAGGCCGTTCTGAATGGGCCGCCCCATTTAGGATTAGTGGATCTCAAATTATTAACCAAACATCACTCCGTTTCAAAGTCAAATACTCCACCAGTGGTATGATTTATCAGCTCCTTCACTGCTGCTAATGTGCCCAAGAAAGTAGGCATGTTCCTGCAGATTGTGAAAATCTGGATTAGGAAATCCCTTCTTTGCGTGAGCATGAATCAGATCGCCAAAGCAAGACTTTGCCGTTTACTTACCTATTGTTAATATGGTGCTCGAATATATTTCTAGAACTGTAGAATAATGTGGAAAGTGATGGCGACTTTGAAAGCTGAAGTTGTTCATGTTTTATTGGGTCTTGAGACACCAGTATCTTTTTAATGGTCTTTGTATAATTTCCGATGGCTTTTCCATTGTTTTTTTTTACCTCTCCTAAAAAGTTTGAGAGGAGCATGACTTCATTAAATGTGCCGTGCTTTATTTGGATCAGTCACATAAAATATCTCTTTAGGATTGACTTTCAAGTAGGTTTCTGGAAACTTAAACTCAAGTCCAGAGGTTCAAGTCATCCAAACAGATCGTGGTCTTAATACCCAAACCCACGTCCCAGCCTTCCCTTCCCAAGTCGTCTGTGACTCCAGGAGGCCACTGGTTTTCATATTACTGCCGTGACTGTAGAATGATCTAGAGGCACCCCTGGCATTTCAGGAAATCACGTGGTATTCCCTGACAGACAGTTATTTATTGGGAAAAAGGTCGGGAAATATGAACCCCCACCTCCTGGGTCACCCCCGACACGTGGGGCTTCTCCAGACCTCGTGAGGAGCTCTAGGCACTCCTTACTCACAGCCGAGTCGAATCCGGTGGCAGAGTCTGGGTGTCCTGGAGACCAGCTTCCCCGAGGAGCAGGGCTGCGCCGGGCAGGGCTCTTCCCTGCCCGACGGCCTCCAGTGGCACTCCTGGATGACTGGTGGAGCTTTTAACGTGCTCAGTCTTACCCTTGAAGGAAAGTGACCCTTTAAGAAAGGATCCCACAAGAAAGAAGGGACCGCCATTTATTTATGTTTATTTTCAGTTAATAGGGGTGATCGGGGTTGGTTTTTGCTCCCTACCCCCTCACCCCATTTGGGTTAAATAATAGAGCTAACACACGTGGTGTCAAGGATCTCGAGTGGTCTGAAGCCGGCGCGGGGCCAGCAAAAGCCCCACTGGCTGCTGCCATTGCCTTGCCCCACGGCGGGAGGCCGCCCCAGAGCCTGGCGCCAGCGGGCCCAGCTCCTCGAAACACTGTATTTTTCTTTTGAGCCTTTATTAGGGAAAGATCAGCAGCCTTGGGGCAAGTAAGAGAAAACTGGTAATGGAGTCCCGGTCCCTCAGGGTCATTCTTCCCCTCTGAAGGAGACGGGCTCCTGCAGACAGCCCTCGCGTGCGAGAAGGTCGAGGCATCCCTCCGTCGGGCTCTGGTCACGAGCCTGCGGTGCGAGCAGAGAAGAGGGCCGGCAGGGAAAGCTCCGTTCGGGCACCCCTGGGCTCAGCCCCGGACACCTGCCCCCTCCAGCAAGTCCTGGGGTGGTTCCTTGGATGGCACCGGAGAGGAGAGAAGTCAGTGTTGACCGTGGGGTCTCCAAAGCTCCTGATCTTTCCCGAGATTGTAACTGAAATCTACTGTCTCTTCTTGTATTAATTTGGGGGCGGGGGGTGCTGTCTTCGCCATGGACGTGAAGCAGTGTATGTCTCTAATTTAACGGATTTACCGCTTTCTCTGCTAATTGAGAGAGCATTATTTATTTGTTTTGACACAAGTGCTTTCAGTGTTTTATCCTAGCTAATGGCTTCTTAAAGGTAATAAAACCCTTCCAACCTAATTGGTCAGATAAGACTTTTCTTCTTGTGTGCTTAAATAAAGCAATTAGTGAAGCGCTTCTATCCAAAATGACTTTTTTTTGTCCTTTTTTAAAACTAATTTACTGTTCCTGGAAACTTTTTGTACAATAAAGCAGTCGTGCGGATTAAAGAACATGCTGCAGTCCTCATATTAATTTTAACGACGGGGCTTGCGTTTCTTCCAATGCGTCTGTGTTCCGGGAGGGCCTGGTCCATTCTGGGATCGTTTGGGCCAATGACTCTTTGTTTGGTGTCTGAGGCCTTGCCTGTGTCTGAAAGTCCATCCATCTGCCGGATGGATGCGCGCGGAGGGACCGATCTGTCTGCTGTCCAGCATACAAAAGGGAAACTGCCGAAAAGGCAGACAACTACTTTTCTTATGAAAATGTATGCTTCATACACATACCCAGAAACACTTGGGAGATCTTCAAGTAAAATGTAGTCCGTGTGCCTTGCTGAGAAATCCTACTACAGCCAGGCTCCAGGAGACTGGAATTTCTAAGTGCCTTTAGATGTTTCCTGTTCTGTTACACCGAACACTTCAGGGATGGTCTTTGCCAGCTAAACCCAGAGCTAGGCCCACACTTTCACCCGGAACGTGTCCGCGTCCGGGCTCCTCCTCAAAGGCTGGGGTGGGTCTTTGTCACCTAAGCATCGCCTTTCACGTCATCCAGGCATGATGGCGTCTGTCTTCGTGTCCTTAAACCCCAGCGTCTGCTCCGCGGGAGCGGGCTTTCCCGGGAGTCACCGTGGCAAGCCAGGCATTCTGTCCTGCGAGGCGCCTGCTGCCCAGGGAGGTCACTGACCTTCCTTCCTGTTGGTGAACCACACGGAGCGGGTGGCCTTCTCCTGTCGTGCTCGCTCCTTGCTTTTTTGGCTAGAAATTCTATCTCCCCAACTTGTTCAAAGCCCACTGGCCCTGTCCAAGTATCGAACCTGCCCCTCAAAGGATAGACACTTGCCTCAGGCTTCAAGAACATTCTGACCAGTGATAACCTTGAAGGAGCCCTCCACCCTGGATGGGACAGCCGTGTAAGTGGCGATGCGTGTGAGCAGACTGTGGGCTCTGTGTGTGTGGGGGGGGGTGCCTCCTGAGCGGTCACCTCAGGGGGTCAGGTTTCCAGATGAATGTCTGGTGGTTCCCTCTGGAAATGGCGCTGCAGGTGTGTGCAGATAGCAGGGCGCGACGAAGGCTCGGTCCTGGCCCTCACGTGCGACCGGCCCAGAGGCGCAGGAGCGTGGGCCATGGGGTGGTTCCTCCCGAAGGCCCGCACTGACGGAGGAGGGCAGGCTGGTAGAGACGTGTCCTGCTGAAATCCGTGCACCTCCTCGAAGAGCTCTGATCGTCACCCAAGGAGCGAGTGACCTGAGGTTCTTCCTGGTCTCTCCTCCCTGCCACAAAACAACTCACTTGCCTGGTATAATTTGTGGGTAAACTCGGTGGGATGGCGTGTTATTCTAACATGCTGGCTTAATTTTGGCCATCAGGCTCCCTTATTCTAGACAAAACCTGTGGGCGCCAGATGGAGAGGTCTGGGTAATGTCTTCACAGGAGGGATGTCTGGTAGTCGGGAGCACGGGGGACAGGACAGGGCTGCAGGGGGACCACCGGACCGATCAGTTATTGTGAGTCCCACTGTCTCCTAGGATTTGGGGAGGCAAACTTCTTCGTTTGATATTGGCTGCAAGTGAAACAGCGGCGTGCGCACGTACAGACGTGGGATTCAAGTCGTATATCTGTGCACGCGCGCGCGTGTGTGTTAGCCCTTAGCATCTCCGAATTTCCTCTCTCCAGATTCCCTTGACCACCCAGATGCCACCTCTGACTTGTTGCCTGATGTTTCCATTTCATTTGTTTTGAAATGGAGGGCAGTGGCGGGTGTGGGGGTGAACTCACATGGACTCCGGGCGGGCACACGCAGAGACTAGGGCTCACCTAAAAGCGTTCCAGACTTAGGACTCGGAATTAGGGGACATCAGCTGGGTCCCCTGTGCTCCTTGCCCCAACCGCACACCACCCTCCCCGTCATTCTACCCGTCTCCGGCCAGACCTCCTTCCCCCCCACCTCCCTCCAACGGACATTCCACAGAGTCGTTATGGCAGAAACTTGGGCACAATTATCTGGTCAGTTGAGGCAAAAGAAAATAATCATTTGTCCAATTGTCCCAATTAGCTCTCTGGACTGTCCTGAATGCTCAGGATAATTGCGTGGGCCTCCCGTTCAGCTCTGTGATCTGGCTAAAACGGATCATGGAAATGAGACTCCGTTCAGTACAATGTACATTTAAATTAGACTTAGTCAAAGTAGACCACTGGGTTTAGTGCTTTCTGTTTGTCAACTATTATTCTAAAATTGCTTTAGCTAGTCATCCTGATTCTGCCATTAGTAATCGCTGTTTCTCTCGTTTCATAGATGTAGTGGAGGCAAAGGGGGCTCTGGTTTGCATCATTTGGTGTTTCTTGGAGGAAGTGCCGAGGGAAGCATGTTTTTTTGACTTGGTGTTCTGACTCGGGACCCCACAACAGCCCTCCGCTTCCACCGCCGCTCCCCCAGCTCCTGCCCCTACTCCCCGCCGCCGCCGCCCCAGACGGAAACCCGAGACCCGAGACCCGTCCCAGGGCTTGCTGGCGAGGTCACAGGACCAGTACCACCCAGGGCTGGAGCTAGAACCTTCGAGCTTCTCCTTTCCAGACCAGTACTGTTGCCGCTTATGCCACTTTAGTTGTTCATTTCTTTCCATAAAATTAAATGACCTTCTTCCAGAGAGATTTAATGGTCAAGATGGGATGTGCTAAAGGCTCCTCAAGGACTTTTTTCCTTATTACGAAGATGAGACCAGACAGAGGCTGGGAGAGACTCGCAAACAGTGGTATGCCATTATCCTAGTTCAGTTTCTCGTGTAATTGGTGTGAAGAGATTGCTGCTGACTAATCCCACCGCCGGACAGAAAGCAGCGGCCCTTGGGTGACATGACGTGGCATGCGGACGTGTGCAGGGTGGCTGTTGACGGAAGGCATGTGTGTGCGTGTGTGTCTGTGTACCCGGCGCGCTCCCCGACATGGAGAATGTCATTTTAAAGTTGTAAATAATAAAAAATAGGCTGGAGCAAAACTGATGGTACAATTGCCTGAGAATGTGGTACTTCATTTCCACACTATGCAATGGCTAGAAATTGATTTTTTTTTTTAAATCCAATTAAGCCTCAAGGTTGGTTATCCGTTTAAAAGGTCGGCTGAGTTAAACAATGACAGAACCTTCAGTTCATGCTAATAATTAAATTTACACAGAACTCGGGCACTTGCATTGTGCCTCGCGGAGGCGGATGTCGTGTGTGTTGCACAAAAACGCGCGGCAAAAGCCCCCAGGGGTGGTGCCCACTCGCCAGCCATCGGGACCCCTGCCGGGACCCCTGCCCGGGGCAGCCCACGCCTGGCCACGGGCCCTGGCACTCCTTCCCCTCAGGTTCCCACAGCCCGCCCTGGAGAGCCCTGGTCCCCAGCTCACCTCCCGCCCTCCCCTTCCTCCAGCCCCCGGAGCCTCGGGACACAGAAAGTAACCTCGTTTAAAGAGGAAAAAAAGAGGGGCTCCTGGTCTGTGTGCCCTTGGCGCATGCCCGGAACTCTTCGGTCTCACGTGCTACGGAGTTTATACCGTGGTAAGCAAATCACGTTTTAAAAATAGCCCTTTAGGGGCGCCTGGGTGGCTCAGTGGGTTAAGCCGCTGCCTTCAGCTCAGGTCATGATCTCAGGGTCCTGGGATCGAGCCCCACATCGGGCTCTCTGCTTGACAGGGAGCCTGCTTCTCTCTCTCTCTCTGTCTCTCCCTGCCTCTCTGTCTACTTATGATCTCTCTCTGTCAAATAAATGAATAAAATCTTAAAAAAAAAATAAAAATAGCCCTTTATAGGTGCGTATTGACTCTGTGTTCCCAACGTGTTAAGAAAAAGACTCCAAAATGTCTTTTTATGGTTCTCATAGGTGATGTTTAAGCGTTTGAATTGGTGAAGACGTTAGGAGACCCGGGACCCCGATTGGAATGCTTTTTATTCTGTTTGGGTTATAATGTCACTTCAGTTTTGTAAATCGCTGAGTGGGGGTAAGTGATCTTATTTCAAATCTAGCATTTTAACCTGCATTGTAATGTAAGTAAGGTCACTCCAATTCAGTACTTTCCGTCTGTAACTCTGAACCAGCCTGAAAGATGGAACCTTCCAGATTTAGTGAGAAAAAAATATGTATGTATATTTCTGTGTGTGTGTGTGTGTGTGTGTGTATGTGTGTTGAATTTCCCTCTCAGGGTCCTTAAGAAAAACCAACAATTCCTGCTTAATGTTTCGTCCGCCCCCCCCTTAACCTCATGCTGCTCAGCTCCCAAAAGCCTCTGCAACAGATTTGTGATTCTTTTTTACTTTTTATAAGATCCGCGTTTAGATAATGCCGACAGACGTGTGGCTTTAAAAAGAAGGTGTTTCTGGAGGAAAGAATGTGACTCGGGTTTTTGAAGATGGACTCATTTTTGATGCTCTGGAGAGACAGACTATTCAGGAGGATCCTATAAGGGAAGGTTTTCCTAAAGAAAAGATTTCTTGATCCTCATCAACATTTCCCCCCTCCTTCTGCCTTTCTGTACACCTTCATTTCCATACAGAGTCGCCTCAAGGAACACAGAACCACCTTGGGTCGGTTAATTACCTCTCTCCCTCCTTCCCTTCCCACAGCCACCCCCATGCCGAGGCTCTAGATTTTCCACATTGCCCTTGAAAACTTCTGCAGCTACAGAAATGATTTTGCTGGTGCTCAGAAATCAACAAGAATTTGGTCCCCAAGACAAGGAGGGTTATTCCTGTCCGACAAGGTGGGCTTCCTGGGAAGATAATTTAGGCTGCTAGAACGGCAGGGGACTGCCCAGAGCTACTAGCTCAACCCCTCATTTTATGGAAAAGTCCAAAAACTGATGTGGGAAGGAACGCTTTTTGTTGTTAATAAGTGGTTTCTCCAGCACATTTTTATTAACACTGTTCTCTCATCGCGCTGATATCAGAAGGTAAAAAGCGCTCTAGATGAAATCACAGAATGTGCTTTTCAAGCAAAGTGCGAAAGATTACATGCAGTGCACCGTCTTTTGTATCGAGTGCGCATAAAACGCGGTTTTTCAAAAAGAAACAGGAAAGATAAACCCAAACCTGAGAAAAATGGTGACCTCCAGGAGAATGAATGGAAAAGGAGTAGAAGGGACAGGGGACCCCTTTGAGCATTCCTTCCTGTGTTTTCAACTTTTGAGCCACAGAAATGTATGTCTTCTAAAAAAGAAAATGTTAAAAAAAAAAAAAAGAAAGAAAGAAAGAAAGAAAAGAAAAAAAACCAGCAAGCCGCTCAGTTCAGGACAAACAGAAACATGGGCCTCTAGGTAGGTATCAGACCTTACAAAGGCGAAGTAAGTGTTGAGTGTCCCTGTGGGATCATTCTTCGAACAAGAAGAACGAGCGGACTCTGGACCGCGAGGGGGTGGTTTGGGGTCACGAGTGGAGGCTGTCAGGAAAGACCAGCCGAGGATCCACAGGAGGGTGATGGGGAACTCGGGTTCTCACTGTGGGAGAAGGAAGAACCCACATGGGGTAGGACCTGTGAGGAAGCGCCCGGCAACACGGGCGTCGACTCCGAGGATCCGCGCGCACACACGATACTTCTCGGAAAGGATCAGAGACAGTGACCGTCCAGGAGTGCAGAGCGCGCACTGCACAGGCAGAACTGGATTTCCAGATGGAAGTCTAAGCAGCCATGCCCCATCCCCGCCCGACCGCAAGGAGACCAGGGCTCCTGTAAGGCCCGCCTGACTCTCGCTACGGGGCCAGGAAGGGGCAGAGTGAGCCCGGGGACCATCTTACTGTTCCAGGGAGGATCGCGGTCCTCAGAGGCCGATAGGAACATGTGAGAAGGACACGGGTGCCGGCCTGGTAGAGCCCTGGCTGGCCCGAGTGGGGCCAGTGACCACGAAAGAGCCAAACACAGGGACAGAACTGGGGAGCCCGCAGCCACCACCCACTGTGACACCCACCCGTCTTCGGGTTCATCCTCCATGCCCACCGTCGTGAAATTCTCTCTTGGAAACGAAGCTCTGCGCCTTCCTTCTTGCCCGGGACCCCACAGATAATGTGAGTCCTTCCAGGGGGTGAGGGGAGGCAGGGAGGTCTGGAAGGGTTGATCAGCTAGAAAGCCTCTTGCAAGCAGTACTGGACCTGGGCAGCCATCCTCAGCAGCTACAAAAGCTTCAGGGGAGAGGTCAGGAGAAGGAAAGGCCTGAGTCTGCATGGGTTTTGAAGAGGAAACTGAGCTGAACGCCATTAACTATGAGGGGGAGACGGCCCTTTGCCGTTTGAGATCAGGCCGACCCCGCTTGAACCAAAAAGCCCACCTCGGCTAGTCACGGGAGCCATGTGGGTGCCGTGGCTCCTGGTGAGATACGGTGGCAAACATGACGTGTTTAACCCGAATCTAATCACAAGGAAACCATCCCAACGAATCCAGACTGTGGGACTTTCTACGCCACCCATCAATGTCAGGAAGGACAAAGGCAGGGATTGTTCTGGATTCAAGGAGACCAAAGAGACTTGACAGCCAAGCGGAACGCCTGGTCCTTATTTAGATTCTGGGTTTTCAAAAGGCCATGAAGGACACTTTGGGGACAGTCAAACAAATTGCAATGTGGACTTTGTATTGGATAATCGTATTGTTTGGATGTTAATTTTCTTCGGGTATGATCGGGGTATGTGATTCTGTGTGGGCTGGTGTCCGTGTTCCTAAGAGATAGATACACGCTGAGGTATTTAAGGTTAGAGTGTATGTAACTAAGTTTAAACTGCAGGAAAAAATACATGTACACACACACACACAGACACACACACACACCTGATCTCAGTAAAGGGTATACAAGAGTTCGTTGTAGTGGTTTTTCAGCGTTTCCGTAAGTTAATGCATTTTTCAAAAAAGTTTCTAGAGAAATGTGCTTCTCATGGCAATGGGTTCCTTTCCAACCGTCCAGGGAGCATTTAGCATGACTCTTCTGGGTGGCGGGCCAGACGCAATTCACAAATTACAGCCGAGGTGTACCCCCGACGTGGCGAGGGAAGGCGCGGACCTCCCCAGCACAGGCCTCGTCCTGGGAGCTCGTGCAGGTGTCTCGTCTGCCCGTCCGCTGGGGGCTCACCTCCAGGCCAGCTGCTCCACGGAGGGGGGCAGGGAGAGCTCGTGGAGCGGACCCCGCCTCCGCCCCCTCTGGGCAGGTGCAGCGGCAGATCACGGTCCACTGGGAATGAACCCTACCGTGATCTCCCGTTAGTCGTGAAGAGGCACCTCCACTGGCTTTGTTGCCCATAAGGTCAAGTTCGAACTCCGCGGCTCAGCGTCCTTCTCATGCACGTTAGCGTGTGACTGGTCCAAACATATGATGCCCTTTAGAACTGTGGACCACTCCCTTGTCAGGGATCAGACTGCCCTGGACCCCGGGACTTGTCCTCGGATAGCTCAATCCAAGCTCCGTCTTCTCCCCGGGACTGGCTTGCTGAGGTTTTTTGCCGTCTTTGCTCCCGCGGCCATTGTATCCCCAAAAGCCTGACCTAGCCTGGAGCTCTTAGAAACGGATATTCAACAAACAGATCCTGAATAAAGGAACAAGTGAAAATACCAGGAAGCAGCCTCAAGGGCTCCAAGGGAAAGAGTGTTTCTCACATCAGAATCATGGGCCCGAGAATCTCGAGGCAATCAGTGTGCGCAGACAGTAGAGGAGATGTTTCTCCTGGCAGGAAATTAATAGATACATACACGTTTCATACACCCAGGGCCATCTCACACGACATGAGCTCGGAAGTGTGTTCTAGAACGTGAACTGTACCAGAAGCTTTCTAATAAGTCCTGGGGACGTCGTGCGGATTCCTCCCAGTTTTTAAAGCCGCGTTCCTCAAACGCTAAGTCTGAACGCCCGGTTGAATGCGGAATGAGTTGCACCTCATCAAAACCAGAAGTGACTTCTTAGGTTGCAGGAAAGATCTGGTAAGTTGTTTTGAATTTTCTCTTTCTTTCTTTATTTCTTTCTTTCTTTCTTTCTTTCTTTCTTTCTCTTTTTAAAGAAAATTAAATTGAGGTAAATTTTTCATTGACAGTGAAATATCCTGAGCTGCGGATTAATATCTTCATAAAAATTTATCTATACAAAGTGCTGCGCGTCTTATTTGTGTTGGAGTCTCCGAGGTCTGCAGCGCAAAGGGGAAAGTACTTTCCTGGAATATATTTGTATCTGTCACGAGCTACATCTTGAGGAAATTGGCAGGCATTCGAAGTGGAAAACTCCTCAGCGTTCTGTTTGGTTTGGATTTCTTTGACTCGGGGGTGGGGGGGTGGGGAGGGGGTGCTGAGAACTAAAATCAGAACTATCTGCTTTTAACAAGCATCTAACATTTCCTTTGCTTTGTGTGTCATGAGTGTTCGATAAATGCTGGCTGAGCTGAGTCATCTCCTCCATCCCTCCGTGGGGTCGTGGGGGTTAGTTGGTCTGTTGTCACACAGGGAAGAATTCTGAAAGGAAAGAATCTCCAGAATGATCTCTCTCCCAACCATTTCTCTCCCCTCTGCAACTCCCTGTGCCCAACCCCGCCAGACCGGGCTTGCTAAAATGCGTCTTGGCTCCTTCCCCAGCAAGCACAAGTCTGTGGAGTGAATTCCCAGTTTGCAATCCCCCACAGCCCACCCCTCGCCTGTTCTCTGGGACCCTGCGTTCTTACCCACAGGATTCAGAGCCCTGTGGACACGCCGGGGCTCTGCTCTCCTCCCCGGCCTCTTCCCCCAGCCGAATGCCCTCCCCCACCCTGTGTGTCTGTGGAAGTCCTGTTTCACCCTTCAGGGCACCGCTCCCAGCCCTCACCCTCTGAGACCATCCCCCCAGCCCCACCCCGCAGCTGGAGTGCCCTGGGCCTGTCTGCAGCGTATTTGCAAACAGAAGAAAGAGTGATAGATCTTCGTACACGCTCTTCATACCCTTTACAAATGTGTGAAAACATTCAGCTGCTGTAAAAATCTTTTGAAGAAAATAAGATCCAATTAGCGTCGACTTTCATGTTGGGAAAGCTGTGGGTTTTCGAAGGAATTCCTTTCACTCATTCAGCCACCAGGTTTTTGGCACCTGCTCTATGCTAGGCCCTGCAGAAGAAAGGGGACACAAGCCCTGCCTTCAGAATGCTGAAGCTCTCTGGCCCCAGGGCATGTTGTCCAGCACCTACCCTGCAGCTGGGATGTGGGCTCAGGACCGAGGGGGAGACACAGGTGTGGCCGGGGAAGACAAAGCTCTGGCTCCTGGGTGGGTTGCAAGTCAGGGAGTCGGGGAGGTGTGCTGGGAAGTCAGTGCCTTTGTAAAAGCCTTGGATGCCGTGCTCAGGAGTTGGCAGTGCTGTTTTTTTAAGGCTGAGAATGGAAAAGAAACTCAAAAGGAGAACGGTGGCACATGGAAGTAGCTAGAGGTGATGGGGGGGTACCAACAGACTCTTGAGCAATCAGGATGTGGGCAGGATCTTTATTTTTAAATGAGTCCTGGTGGGGCTTCCTCAACTGGGTCACGGCTCGCCAAGGGCACACCCACCACCCACCAGTGCCCCCTCTGCCCTCACCCAGGGCCCCTCTACCTCCCACCACATGCCCCCAGCACCCTCCAGTTGCCCTCCTCGACTAGCCTTCCCTCCTCCCTGGCAGGTGGCTCCGGTGCTGCCCTCTCCTCTGGCTCTTTGTCCCCTCCCCTCTCCCCAGGTGGGTGGGAGGCTGCAGGGGGCAGCGTGCTCAGACTGGGGCTGGATGACCCTTCCTAGAATGGGGTGGCTGGGGGCAGGGCCCTCCACCGGACAAGGAGATACCTGAGTTTCTAATTGGCCATCCCAGAAGCAGTAACCTGGGTGGGAACCCGCATCCTGACGCCCGGACTCAGGTCCAGGCCTACAGTAGTGAGGACCCAGTCGGCGGCAGGGAACCCATTAAATGAGGAGGAAGGGACTGTGGACAGTGCCCAGTGTGCCGGGCAGCCCATCCAAACCTGACAGGCGGCTGGGGGTGTGGTGAGGGCACAGCCTGTCAGTGTGGGGGTCACCGAGGACCACCGGGCAGCTGGGCCCACTCGGGCTCATGCAGACAGTGGTCCGGTGAGGGCCACAGGGGTGGAATTCCGGTTGGGCCTGGGTCCGCTCAGCACCTGCTGGAGGTCAGGGCCACCAGTGTATGCGGGGGCTGGGGACCAGGGCCCCTTCCTGCAAAGGCTGTCTGGAGAGCGGTTTCCTCACTCTGAAGGCAGGGCCCGCCAGGGGACCTGTGGGGCTTGGGGCTTGGGGCCTGCCCGGGCCTGGCCGGGGCTTGCCAGGCTTTGGGGCCTGCCCAGGGCTTGGGGCCTGCCGGGTTTGGGGCCTGCCCCGGGGATCGGGGCCTGCCCAGGGCCTGGAGCCTGCCGGCTCTGGGGCCTACCCGGGGCCTGGGCCCAGTCTGCCGCTTGGGGGGCCTGCGGGTCAGGGCCTGCCCGAGAGAGGTGGGGGGT